>NW_027176221.1:0-82500 GCF_023055335.1 Clinocottus analis | reverse complement strand
GCGCGGACGCCGCGCTGAGGCCGACGGGAACGCAGCGCGTGTCCGCGCGCGGAGACAAACACGTCGTGACCGAGTCCACGCAGAACTCCTCCAACCCGAAGGAGAAAGTGCTCCGACCTCCTGTCGGCTCCAGGCTCGGTGCACGGTCCTCCATATCACTTGCTGCAGGCTCACGTCACGTCGGACTCGGACTAATGAGCAGCCGTCAGACGCGAAGCACGGTGGAGCGCATGCGTGTTTGAGGGAGGAGCTCACCTGTGTTGTACCTTAACTGGAGAAGTTCATGAATGCATCCACGCTTTGATTGGTCCTTTAGTTGGAGAAGCAGAGACATTGTTATGGAATCAAGTTCGCGCTGGTCATAAATCAGTCAACTGTAAAACGCGTCTGCGTCATTTATCTTGAGGAATAAACCCAGGAAAGTAGAAGCAGCTGCTTAGAAGTTGACGTTATGATGCCCAGAAAACAGACAACACTCACCAACATGGCAACTAAACGTTCATGTTGGCGACATGAGAGAGTTGACCTTGATTCTAAACACTTCAGTAAAGGCTGATATTAAAATATTGATTCATGTAAATGTTTAGTGATTGAAACTATTACTTTACTACTATGCCCTTTTCTTTTTGGAAAATATATTTTCGTAAATGGAGCCACATCTAAATAACTAAATAATTGTTTGAATATGAGATTTGCTAAAACATATTATTTTTCTTTCTGATGCGTTTCCTCGACCAACAATGATGCCTGGTAGAAATGAAGTAAAAGAAAAAAGAAAGCACGAACACGATAATCAATTTATTGTATAATACAGCTTTGTTGCAGTAATCACATCATTTATGAACAAAAGTAGGATCAATAATTAGACTTTGTGTAATGTGTTGCAAAAAGCTCAATGTCTTATAAAAGTCACTCCGGTGAGATCTGGTGCTCAACTTGTTGATCCAGTTGATGGAACCGACATGAAAACCAGATGCAGCCCCTCATGCCCTCGTCTCCAGACAGCCGTACGCTTCCATACGCACCAGATTAACGGGATTATGCGTACGGATCTAACGTCACGTGTGTGTTTTCCGGCTCCAGTGATCTGGAATTGAAATTGCTTTCAAATCTTCACCAGGTGTCCAGGTGCTTGTTGAGACGGCGTACTTTCTCCTTCTTGTTCTTGTTGCCGTGTTTTTTCCAGGGTTTTCCCGCCTCGGCTCCGGGCGGCGCCGGGCCGACCGGCCCGCTGCCCGGCTTGTAGCCCATCACACACTGAACGCCCTTGGAGAGCGCCCGCACATTGGCCTGAGGAGAGAGCGACCATCAACACTCCAGCATTTCATTTCATGTTTTATGATCTATGACGACCAAAAACTACTTTCAAGGCACATGCTCGTCTCACTCATAAGAAAACAGCATAGAGTACCTGATGGAAGAAGTTCTTGTCGACCACATTTTCAATTCTCCTGACTTTCTGTTGTTTGCTTGATGTTGTTGTGGAGGAGAAGTCACACAAGTCAGAGTCTGTTTTCAGGAAGTTGTTGTGCTGCGGCTGGAAGTCCTGAGCGTTGATGTGTGGAGGCGGATGGCAGTACAGCAGCTTTCCCTGTGAGGAGTCACAGGTTAGCTTGTGTTAGGGAGAGGATCTTCTATTCAGGACGCACACAGTGCATCTTTAAACAATGATGGAACACAAGGGATGGATGCTCCAACGTGCAGCTCTATGACCAAAGAGTCCTGTTGTTCTCTCAAACACAAAGCAGAAGCCCGGTGAAGTGACACAGGTGAAGCTACACGGGAAGGAACATACATGTGGCAACAAGTAGATCCCAATGAATCACTTTGTTTTTACAAGCTGCAGCGTTCATAAACATGAGAAACTGAGCACACAAGCAGCAACAGTTGCACTGCATGACTGCATAAAGAAAAGGCAGAGCGGCAGTAAATCTGTTACTATCATTTCTTTGAGTTCAATAATCAACAATCTTTACTTCATGACTTTAAAGAGACCATCTTTACATTTCAGCACACACTCGACGGTCCCTCAACGCCTTGTCCAACGTTGACGACTACAAATAAGAGACGAAAGCAACGACAGAATGCACTTCATCATTTTTCAGTTGTCACTTACAGAGACATAATCCTTCAGGATGTATCGGGCAGATCTGGATTCATCAGGCTGGCCGTGCGCTGTCATGAAGCCTCGCATGTCTGAACAGAGGGAAGCGACACGTTATGCTGCTCTTATCTAAAAGCAGAGTTCACGCAATGCTCAAAAGTACACATTGAAAATAAACTTTGCTCTTGGAAACAAAAGGCTATGAAGTGGGCTTATGAGAGACTTTATGCTTTTATATAAAAGTTCATCTCCATTTTAAAAAAGTGCTTTGGCCTGTTGTTAATGCATTCTCTGCTGACACAATAAACAGCTGTTCCTCTCACATCCGTAAGCCATCAGCACCTCCTCAGAGGAGGGAGGCCTGTCGGGGTCTTCGTCTTCTCGCGGTCTGATGATGTTGAAGCCATAAGTGCCTTCCAAGACATGGCGAGGGATCAGCTGACATATGTGAGGAATGTGTTAAGACTTAACCAACACGCTTCATGTTGGAGTGGCTCAAGATTCAAGATTCTAGGTACACAGTTTAAAAAAAATGTAACTTAGAATTAGAAAACTGATTTTGGTTATTTAACTGAATTAGGGTAAATGAATCAACAACTGATACTGAGGGCGCGTGACAGAGGGCTGCAGTTCATCACTGCTACACAAGATAAAGTCTGTTCTGTGTCTGATCTTCAAAGGCTGCTGCAGGATTCAATGCCACCCGGATGCAAAGGATATGTGGGAGACTGCAGGTACGTGATCTCTCATCTGGTCAATGGAGAGGATCCCAGAGCAGATCATCTCAGCTTTGGTGGACACAAAGGAGGGCATGACCAGACCGGGGCAGTCACACAGGCACAGGCCCGGCTCCACAAACAGAGTCTGTTATAATGTCCAGAACAGGCAACACGATGAACTGCACATGAGGCGATTGGTTAATGAAAGACTTGCATTCCCATTGAGAGGATTAAAGAGTGGTACTGGACCTGAAAGTGCTTTGTGTGTCCAGGAGTGGCTGAAACAGACACCTTCTTGTTCCTGAGAATCGTGTTGATGGTGGAACTCTTCCCCACGTTCGGATACCCGACCTGTTGAATTCATTCACAAACCCAGTCACGACACTCACGATTTGACTTGATCACGGCATTGTGCAGTGGATGGCATATCGTGTTCACTCTTCACCCACCAGTCCCACGGTCAGCTGTCCTTCTCGACACCTGGGTCCGGTGTGGAAAGCCTTAAACACGTCCAGCAGCTCATCCTTATGCAGCAGCCGGCTTGAGTTGTGGAAGGAGGATTTATTGGATGAAGCAACTCCCCCTTCTTCTTCTTCATCATCACCATCTTCTGAGCAGGTGTGCCAGTCCTCTTCTTTTATACTTATCTTTTTCTGTGGCTCTTCATCTGTACCACTCTCATCATCATCATCAGCTGCCTTCATCTCCTCCTCTCCAGGTGCCCCTTTTTGGATCAAGACATCATTGTCTGGCTGTCCCTCTTCTTCTTCTTCTTCTTCTTCTTCTTCTTCTTCTTCTTCACTCTCCATACACTCTGGCTGCTCTACTTCCACACCCTGCAGGAAGAGACACGATGCTCTCTGATACTGGATTTAAAAAGGCAGCAGCAAGTTAGGACATGCTAAAAATATCTGCACAAGCATTTTACCAAAACAATCTGAAATCACAAGCTAATAACATCCAAGCTGAGCGAATGTAAATCCGCACTTTGATTTGCTCCCAAGAAATGTAAAGAAATGAATTGGCGCAGACATTGAAAGCTTCTGAAATGTACCTTCTCCTCCGCATCCAGCCTCTCGCTCTCTGCCAGCGCAGACCAGAACACCGCCCTCAGCCCTTGCTTCTGGAAGTGTTTGGCCCACGCTCGCCTCTGCTGCTTGGTCAGCAGGTCGGCCTTGTTCACCAGCACCATGTTCACCTTGTGCTCCGACACTTCTTTTACGTACAATTCCTGGCAGCACGCAACAGAAAAGTAACAAACGTTTGGTTAACCTGTGCACAGTATTCCTGCTGTTTCATTGGTTTACTTCATTTAAATATTTCCCATATTTTGAAATAACATTTATAAGATACAAATGTTAGAAACTTTTGAGGAAAAAAAAGAAAAAAACATTCTCTCTTTTTTAAAGTTAAAGGAGACAAAAACACAATATTTACAATGTGTGTGAATCCTAATGCAGGATGAAAAAACCCTGACAACAAAGTCACAGTTTCATTACGCCCTCCTTGAACAGTGTGTACATCTTCATTTTTCCACTTAAACAACTCTGCCAATAGACTTACCAGGTCAGCACACCTGAACAGCAAAGGATTTCTGCCATCAAGAATTTGGACGACGAGATCACTACAGGAAAACACGCACAGTTCTGCCTTAAGTATTACACAAGGACAACACGTTCCTCATTAAAGTATAGGTTGACCGCTGTATACATCTTCTTTTTGTATTTTACCTCCTCTCAATCACTCTCCAGAGTTGTCTCCAGAACTCCAGGTTTCTCTCAAAAGGGGTGAGAATTAACTTCTGTTCCTCTTCCAGTCTGCAAGGGGAACACTTGGAGTTAAAGTGCTGACCATTAATCCTCCACTCCTGTACTCATATTACCTTTGCTGTTTTTAAGTGGTTAACACAACGTTTAAGACAACATACAACAACACTAATGATTATAAAAAAAACATCTTTGAAAGAAAAACTGTCAGAATACAGAATATTACTTACTGTGCAAGCACTCGTCTCCACTCCAAGAAGTTGTCTTTCTCTGTCTGCTGAAGCACCTCTGAACTGGTGGCTTCGTCCCAGTGGGGGCTAAAAATTAGGAGAGCCATATTAAAAAAATACAGTTTGGGCAATTGATATAATGAACTAGATCTGTTGTACTTACCGTCGTGGAATTCTGAGGAAATGCTTGTTGTCTTCGTGCAGCTTCTTCAACCGGCTTCGCTCTTCAGCCGTTAATAGACCCGCTCTGGCTTCCGCTGGCACAAACTTGATGTTGAGTTTCTCTAAGAAAACAAAGTATGAAACGGTCAGAGACAGTTGAGTAGAAGATAACACAGGAACATGTTCAGGCTGAATATACCTGAGCCCCTTTACCTCTCTGAGCCTCTCAGCAGTGAGGATGGGCACGCGGTGAGCTGATGTTCACCCGTTGTAGGACTATTACATTGCAGCTGCATACAACACAACCCATGTTATGTACCTTCTCCCAAGAAAAAAATCCCTGTTTGTGTAAACATAGCTGGCGAATAAATGGTTCTGATGTTTTTTATTAACAGCTGTGAATTATAAGAACATGTTTTGGGGCAATGACTGACAATCTTTGGCCACAAGATACAACCGAGGAACGTGAAGTGAGGTACTACACCTGCAACAAACTCTGTTCCCGCCAGCTCGGCAGTGGCCAGAAAGTCATCCATGGAGCTCTGCTCGGTCACTGACTGCAGGTTCAGCCGGGCCCAGTCGTATCCGTCATTCAGCTCAGCTGTGTGGCGCTGAACATGTGAAACAATAATCAAATAAGGCCGCGAATAGCAAACCACACAGAACCACTTGATATCATGTGTGATTGTCTGGTAAAAAAAACCAACAACATTGAAATAAGTCTCCTCTGATCTATGACTGGAATAAACATGGTTAATAGAGTGAGTGTTTGCCATCACATACCCAGTTGTCGCCCCTCTTGTTTCGTTGGCCTGCATGGAGTCTCTCCTTGATCAGAGCTCGACCCAGTCCGCCTGCTTTCTTCTTGCTCATGCTTACTTATGATGTTGACGCGTATGTCTTACTGTATATACTGTCCAAAACGCTGTAATATAGTATATTTAAAGGTAAGAAACACGTTGTATGACACGCGCTGATGTAGCCCATGCGCACAACGTTGTTGTCGTAAGAACCGGAAGTGGGAGAAACCAAGCGAGCCTCCCATCCGGACGAATCCGACTACTTGGAGATATTGACATATTTATTTTATTTTAGTAGTTACGAATTGTCTTACCACTTTGCATAATAACCCACTAAACACCCATGATAATAACTGCTGTATTGTGAGCATTTACAGTATCGTAGCTATGGTACGGTCTCCTCGTTTGTCCAGCGATCAAACGGTCCCTGAAGAAAAAGGGGCACAACTAATATTGGTTCCTCATGCCTCAAGATTTTCCATGAAATACATATAATACAGACTTTATGGATATAACACCAAAGTAGATTACAATTCA
Organism: Clinocottus analis; assembly: GCF_023055335.1. Taxonomy (NCBI): domain Eukaryota; kingdom Metazoa; phylum Chordata; class Actinopteri; order Perciformes; family Cottidae; genus Clinocottus; species Clinocottus analis. The sequence continues at coordinate 76,182 of NW_027176221.1, read as the reverse complement.
CAAAATAAAAGTTAATATAGGCAAAGTAACAAGTAATTCTTCTTCCTTCGTTACACGAGATGAATAAAGGCACTTCTGATGTTGACCAAAAGATGGCAGCATAAAACAGCAGAATGACTTTTATGCACCGCTTGTGTTTTCGCTGTTAATATTCCGTGTAAGTGTGAAGGGGAGAGATGGTTGATGCAGACTGGGTCGGGTTCATCTCAGGAGGACAGAACACACTTACAATCCCAGTTAAAATTGGTAATACATATATTGAAGGGAAATGAGCTACATATCTTAAATTTAACTTGTGAGAGACTGTCAACACATATTCATATACACCTAGATTTAGCTGGGATGGGAATATTTGTCTGTGTGAATGTGTTTGTATGATATAGTAGATCAATGTAATATGTAATATATGGGTATATAATGTGTAATTAATTAATGGAGGCACAATAAAGCTACCATATACATATATATATATATATATATATATATATATATATATATATATGTACATATATATATATATATATATATATGTATATATATATATATATATATATATATATATATATATATATGTACATATATATATATATATATATATATGTACATATATATATATATATATATATATATATATATGTACATATATATATATATATATATATATATATATATGTACATATATATATATATATATATATATATATATATATATATTTCATATTTATACACTTTTTTCTATATGTATACATATACAAAATTCAAAATAAGAAATGTCACAGTCACCCCAAACCATTATACATGACTCTTGTCATTTGGTCTCGCCTCCCCCCCTGCATTCTGACTCAAATGGTTTCTCCCTGCTTATATTGCGCGAAGCTCGGCCAACAGCAGTGTGTGTGATCGGAACCGCGACAGGTGGACTCACAATGGGAAAGAGCGCTTTAGAGGACTCACGTGAGAAGTACGCTGTTCAGTTCCCGTAGAGCAGCTCGTCAATGACCTGACAGGCAATAGAAATACCTCTAAGAGTTAGTAGTAATACTACGTTTTTTTCCCCTTTCTCTCTTCGTAGACTTTGCTGCTGTTGATTGTAAACAGCAATACAATGCTGCCTTGGAAGAAGAATAAGTTCGACCTGATTGAGGAAGACAGGCAGTCCAAGCAGAAGGGCTACGCTGTGAGCCTCAACTACTCTGCGCTCACCTCTTTCGCCAAGTCCTGCCCCGAGAGCGCGCTCAACAGGGTGGGCAGCATGTTCAAGTCAAAGAGGAAAAAGGTGAAGATCACCAGCGAGGACCCCACGTACACGGTGCTGTACCTGGGGAACGCCACCACCATCCAGTCCAAAGGGGACGGCTGCACGGACGTCGCGGTGAGCAAGATCTGGGGCAAAAGCGAAATGGGCAAGAACGGCACCAAGATGAGGCTGACCGTCAGCTCGCAGGGCATCCGCATGGTGCATGTGGACGACAAAGCCAGGAGGCCGGGACACTTGTACTTACTCCACCGGATAACCTACTGCGTCGCGGACCCGAGGCTGCCCAAGATCTTCGCCTGGGTTTACAGGCACGAAATGAAGCACAAGGCCGTGATGCTGCGCTGCCACGCAGTGCTGGTGTCCAAGCCGGAGAAGGCAAAGGCCATGGCGCTGCTGCTGTACCAGACCTCGGCCACGGCCCTGGCGGAGTTCAAAAGACTCAAACGGAGGGACGACGCCAGGCACCAACAGCAGCAGCTCATAGGGGAACAAACCATACCGTTGGTCCCCATCAGGAAGCTGCTGAACGGACAGTGTTACTACAAACCCCCGGTGGAGCGCAGCCGGAGCGCGCCCAAACTGGGCTCCATCACCGAGGACTTGGTCGGGGAGGAGGAGGAGGAGAAAGCGATGCACTTCGAGTGTGAGGACATTCTGGACACGGACGGAGATCGTGTTGCTAACGGCAAGCCGGAGTTGTCTCAGATTATTAATGACTTGGGAGAGATGAGCATAGGAAACGACGTGCAGACACTGAAAGCTGACCTCCGAGTCACCAGGCTTCTGTCTGGAGAGAGCACGGGCAGCGAGTCCTCCATAGACAGCAGCCACGAGCACCCTCCGCTCCCCAATGGCTTTGAGGAGGTGAAGGTGCAGGAAATCGCCTGAATAATTTGAAGCATGTCTTTGTGCCTCTGTTTTGTTGAGCCACGGCGTCTCTACGAGAAACATTGTGTCTTCAACTGGCGTTGGAGGCTGTGTGTGTATTCTGGCGCCTCCACGACTATTGAGGGGAAAACACAAGGTTTACGGTTCTGAGGTAATGACACGCAACGATGCTACTGAATTACATTTGAAGATTGCGTAAAGGCAAACGAACAAGTGGATGCCGATTTGATAGATGGTTGAACCGACACAATCCCAGTGCACTAATTCCTTCTCTTTCCTTTAAGAGGATTTGCTGTATCCTCAAGCTTCTTGTTTACCGAACGTTTCTCTCTCTTGAACATTGTTTTCTGTTGAAGATGCTCATCATGATCCCAAAAACATTCAGTTTTAAAACACGTTTTGTTCTTTCCCTAAGTGGGTCAGTGCTTTTTACAAGGCATCCTTCATTTCCTGTTTATTTACGTTATTTTGCACTCTTGTTGAATTCCTTCAAGTATTATGTTGACTACATGTACATAATGTTAGTTGGAATGTTGTCTGAAACATAAATGACTATCTTTGCTGTGCAAAAGAAAAACACCATGTATTAAGATGTAAATATAAATATGTTATTTTTTAAAGAAAATGTGGTTTGTTATGTGAACCTCATAGAATTATCAATAAAAAAGAAAATTATACAAAGTCGTTGAAGTTTGTCTCCAGATTTCTGCTGTAACGAGTCGGCCATGTTTCCTCTGTGCTCTTCACTGTAAGCTGAAGCAAAGTCAGAGACATTTCTTAGCTGCTTAGTGTACGAGTGTTATCGGTGTTGTCACAGCAGTTTCTGTGTTTTGGCTGATATTAATTTCATTTTAAAGTCTTTACTGGATCTGTGGCCTTCTTGGCCAGATTGCTTTCAGGGAACCGGCTGAAGAAGTTATTGAATTAAGGTACTGAAGGCTCATTCATTGTGAGCGGCCTCGGGGAGTCCAGGCCGTGCAGGAAGACGTCACCACAAGCCGAGCTGTTATTCACATGGCGACTGAAGCAGCAGAGGTCTTCTAACGGCATCCCTACTGTTTGTTTGACTTGCTATTTGTCTGCCTTAATGAGAAGCTACAGATAATCGCTTCAGGGCAAACACATGAGCTGTGAATACTCTGCAATGTTGTCTCTGTGTTGAACCATACGTTAAGAACCAGCATTCACTGAAATCACAACAACTGTGTTAGAAGGGGCACCTGTTAGTTTGACTTCACTAAAATATCTGTTAATAAATAGAAATGACCCTGATAAAGGATTAGGGGACTTCCTTCTGTTCTATGCCATCTGATACAGCGCAACGAGACAGAATCACCTAATGTGGCCACGAGGATGTGACATAGCAGCCACATCACTTCTCTCACTGTTCGAAATGTGGTCCAGTCACTTCCTGTCCTCACAGCGACAGACCCATTCGTACATACCGCACGGTTCTTGCCGGTAATATGGAACCCGCAGATATTGAAGCTTTGATGCACAGAAGCTATGAGAGTTATTTATCTGACTGCAGGAGCTGCAACCTCAAAGCCCACAGCGCCAAAGGCCACTAATACCACCGGCACCGGCACGAACAGGCTGAATAAGACATGGGGAGAAAACCAGAGGAGGTATGTGGGGATGGTTATCTGCACGGACAGTGTTTCACCAGCTGACACGCACTCGGCCACGCTGAGCTATCCACTGAAAGCAAAAACACTTCCACCTCTCAGAAGGAGAGCCAGAGACAGAAGGTTAATGTATTCAGCCAGCGGTTGGTGAGTCCTATAAAAAGCTTCACAGCAGCTCATTATGAATTGATGTGCTTTCAGAGGAAGGCCCCCACACACACACACGCACACACACACACACACACACACACACACACACACACACACACAGTGGTTGCTGTATTTGTAGCTCCTCCAATGGTTCTTGTGCATGTGAGTTGAAATAGCAACAGAAACACACACAGTGTGTGTGTCTGCAGCCTCACATATGTTGTCCTTGTACTGTGAAGGAAGCATGACATCATCAGCGTGTGCCCAGCCTAATGTAATTAGTGGACGGCTCTACTAATTACGTTGAGTAATTGACTCAATATGTGTATTTTCACTTAATAAATACACATATTGACATGCAGAGCAAAAGGCCATTTGTCTATTCCTGCTTTTTATAGTTGATAAACACATTCCTAGTTCAATATTTCTCTCTGACCCACATTTTCTGTCTCGCGTCTCTCCAGGGTTACCTGCATATGAGCCAGGTGCAACCAGCCCAGACATCCAATCAGACGACTGCTCGTGTGTCTTGTGGTCTAGAGCGCGCTTCAAGCTGCTAAAAGAGAGAGCTACTGGTTGATAAGAGAGAATAATATATAAACATGTTTCATCTGCACATGTGACATTTGAAGCGAATACTCAGGTGTTTACTTGAGAAACGTGTCAGTGAGTCTTCAGAAGTTAACCTGACGGTCACAGACGGTAAGTGTGATGTTGTGGTTCTTACTTAATACTTATTAAACATGCCATCCGTGAATGAACAGAATCTTTTTGTGATGAATGAAAAATAAAAAACAAATAGCAAATCTTCAGTATTGGGGCTTTGGACATTTTTAGCATTGTTTCTTTGAAAAAGACTAAACATTAATCTCTAAGAAAGATGCAACCAACCTTCTGCTAACTAAATGGTTTCACTCCGGCTACGGGCTTCATACGCAGAAGAGGATTCACTCTCTTTACTTCTGCATTCAAGATGTCACTTCAATAAATACGTCTGGAGGGAACCAATCAGAGCAGAGAGGGGCGGCGACCTTCTCCTGACTGTGGAAACATAAAAAAACAAAACAGTGGCAGAGCGCTGCATGTCCCAGCATGCCCTCTGATCATAATTAGATGCTTTCGGTAGACAGTACGTCAGGACCTGGAGCAGGTGAGGAGCAGCTGAATGCAACACTACTATTTGTAGCATGAAGGTTAGTAATTAACATGTTGCTCAACCACAAAAAGAGCTTGAGGGCTCATTTTACACGTAACACCAAATTAGACTGGCAGCGGATCATCTGAGAAAAGTTTTGGTGAACTTTGTTGAAGTACTTTGATCCTTGTGTTTCACAGGCAGACAGTGTCAGACCATGTCAGTGTCAGAGTATACTTATATACTTCTATATACTTCTATACTTCTATCCAGGATGCTGTGAATGTCAGGAGACAGAGAAGAGAAATCCATTACGGAGCCAGCTTCAGCATTCATTAGTTTGAATCTGACAGCTGTCCTCCAGGAGTGTGTGTGTTTGTGTGTGTGTGTGTGTTTGTGTGTGTGTGTGTGTGTGTGTGTGTGTGTGTGTGTGTGTGTGTGTGTGTGTGTGTGTGTGTGTGTGTGTGCGTGTGTGTGTGTGTGCGTGTGTGTGTGTGTGTGTGCGTGTGTGCGTGTGTGTGTGTGTGCTAGTTTGGGTTGTAAGTTGGATGAAAAAGTGAAGAAGAGGAGTCTTCATGCTTTGAGCAAAATGCTAACGCGATAAAAAGCACCGACTGACAATGATGTCATGTTTGTTTCCTGAAACTGCAATAACATATTTATTTATTTATTTTTATTTTGTATTATTTATTTATTTTTAAAAACAATTTTTTAATGAATATCAGTCCCGCTGATAATAATTTTAACCCTTGAATTATCAGTTTGTTTACAGAATGCACTATTGTATTTTTAGTCGGAAACACACGCAATAATTATTCTTGTGTTCTAAATATTATTATTATTCTTTTTACTGTCTTTAATATGTCAATTAGCAACAAGATTTATTTTTCTATGCATTTCAATTTTTTGTCCAGATAACCTTCTGATGCTTTTTAAAAAAAATTTTTTTTAAAGATGTTTGATCATAATTCAAAGTATTGGTGTTATGAAAAAAAAGAAAGTTATGAAAATAATCCAGGATAGGACACGACAATTGAAACCCAAATCAGTTGGACCTTGAATCTTTGTCAAAGATAAATGAAAACCTTCACATATTCATACGCGCTAAGTGAATTCACAGGTTGCCATCAATATCCCCGAGACGTCAATCCATCCTGAAGTTGACCTTTTAGCCTCCGAGACCAAAGTTGTGGAGCAAACAACTTCATCTCATCTTTCATCTGTCCTCATCTTTATGAGCATTATCGGGGGGCTGAAAATCAGGAGGAAGCCAGAATCCTAACAGATGCATGGAAGGAAAGGTTTTATGAGACTTTGCCTGGATCATAACCTCTGCTTCCCCAGTTCACAGTTGCAGGTACTTACATAGTATTTCATCACTGTACACTCAGCCCCCCCCCCCCCCATGCTGAGTGTCTCACAAGACTCTCCATACTGCTCATGTAATGACCTGAGTGTGTCTATGTGTCTGTATGTGTCTGTATCTAAGAGTCTATGTGTCTGTATGTGTCTGTATCTCTGTGTCTATGTGTCTGTATGTGTCTGTATCTCTGTGTCTATGTGTCTGTATCTCTGTGTCTATGTGTCTGTATGTGTCTGTATCTCTGTGTCTATGTGTCTGTATGTGTCTGTATCTCTGTGTCTATGTGTCTGTATCTCTGTGTCTATGTGTCTGTATGTGTCTGTATCTAAGAGTCTATGTGTCTGTATGTGTCTGTATCTCTGTGTCTATGTGTCTGTATGTGTCTGTATCTCTGTGTCTATGTGTCTGTATGTGTCTGTATCTCTGTGTCTATGTGTCTGTATCTCTGTGTCTATGTGTCTGTATGTGTCTGTATCTCTGTGTCTATGTGTCTGTATCTCTGTGTCTATGTGTCTGTATGTGTCTGTATCTCTGTGTCTATGTGTCTGTATGTGTCTGTATCTCTGTGTCTATGTGTCTGTATGTGTCTGTATCTCTGTGTCTATGTGTCTGTATGTGTCTGTATCTCTGTGTCTATGTGTCTGTATCTCTGTGTCTATGTGTCTGTATCTCTGTGTCTATGTGTCTGTATGTGTCTGTATCTCTGTACCTATGTGTCTGTACCTATGTGTCTATGTGTCTGTATCTCTGTGTCTATGTGTCTGTATGTGTCTGTATGTGTCTGTATCTCTCTGTCTATGTGTCTGTATGTGTCTGTATCTCTGTGTCTATGTGTCTGTATCTCTGTGTCTATGTGTCTGTATGTGTCTGTATCTCTGTACCTATGTGTCTGTACCTATGTGTCTGTACCTATGAGCCGGCCCTGTGAGGCCTTGAAACTTGAAATATCTCCGCGTCCATTCAGCTGCTGCTCTTGTTTTCCGCTGCGACACAAATCTTCGCCCCAGAGAAGCTCAGCGGGTTATTTTGGTCTTTCCGTTCACGGGGAGGAAATGGAATAATAACAGAGGGAGAGAAACAAATCATGCGTGACCCTCGGACCGACTTGCAGTCTGAGCAGATGTCAGGAGGCTTTTGTGTGTTTTCAACAAGATACCCATCAGCATGTTTTGAGAAAGACACACATTCATGCCCCAAAACACACACTTTCCTTTGCTGTTATTGTTCAGTGGTGAGCAAAGAGAAAGCAGCTTTTAAGCACTTTACTCAATAGACGCTCTGGCCTACTTTATGAGGAAACTGTGGAGAAACACAGACAGGAAACCGATGTCCATCACCTCAGCTCTCATGGCCCACAGGCTGATACATGCATCTTCTGTGTGTGCACGTGTGTGAGGACGTGTGTGTGTGTGTGTGTGTGTACGTATGAGTGTTTGCAGGTGCTTTCATCTGCTGACAGGAGGACTTGAGGCACCTGAGACTGAGAAACAAACACACATTTGATATCTGAGAACACCTTTTCCAGAAAGTGTAAAGTTTACACTGCCGTCATATATCAGTGTTGAACACAGGAAGTGGTTCCCAGCACTCAGAGGCATTGATGAGACAAATCAAACCTCCATTTGATTTGTCTCATCAATGCTGGTCCGGTGGTACTGGTTCAGTGGTACTGGTACGGTGGTACTGGTCCACTGGTACTGGTACGGTGGTACTTGTACAGTGGTACTGGTTCAGTGGTACTGGTCCGGTGGTACTGGTACGGTGGTACTGGTTCAGTGGTACTGGTCCGGTGGTACTTGTACAGTGGTACTGGTTCAGTGGTACTGGTCCGGTGGTACTTGTACAGTGGTACTGGTTCGGTGGTACTGGTCCGGTGGTACTTGTACAGAGGTACTGGTTTGGTGGTACTGGTCCGGTGGTACTTGTACAGAGGTACTGGTTTGGTGGTACTGGTCCGGTGGTACTTGTACAGAGGTACTGGTTCGGTGGTACTGGTCCGGTGGTACTTGTACAGTGGTACTGGTTCAGTGGTACTGGCCTGGTGGTTCTGGTTCGGTGGTACTGGTTCGCTGGAGGCTGAGTGCAGCATCTTCCTCCATGAGCGTGAACATGTCGACGCTTCTCGCTGCTGCAGAAATAAATCACTGAGGTCCAAACACAGAGTTCACTCGTCCTGCTCACTATTCATTTCTACTATTACTAGTTTAGCCTCTTTTAAATCCAGTTTACAAACATAACAGAAACGTCTTGCTGGAGACGGGCTCGCCTGTCGACACTTGTACTGTCCTGTTTGTTACTCTGAACAACTTCCTCATGTAACTTTACGGGTTGGAACAAGCCAAGGCTGCAAAGCTAAAACTAAAACTAAATAAAATAATATTATTTAAGGATGCCGAGACTGACTTGTTATTTATTTACCCACATAAGTTCTTCAACGCATTAACATAATATTTACATTTAAGTAACTTGATTAAACTTAATTTAAGTTTGTGATGTGCACAACATGTAAATAGCTTTTACAAAAACTAAAGTATCACATTTGCATATTAGACATGTTTCAGATTTCAAATCCTCATATTTAACCATCTTGCATCGTCACAGTCTGTTCTGAGGTAGCAGAAGTCGTGTTTCCAGCAGCTTCGTGCTGCTTCACACCACATCACCTTCTACTTAGCCAGATGGCAGCTCATCTCCTCGCAGCCTTAAAGCCTCTTAAGACGCAGCCATGAGCTCCAGGAAGCAGCAGAGCGACCTCGCTGGACGCTCGGCCGAGCTGTAATCTCAGCCTCCCTTCAACTCTGTCTCCAAGGAACAGCAGGCATGGAGTCACAGGAGCGACAGGAAGCGCTGCTCGGCTGCTGCTGCTCGGCTGCTGCTGCGCCGCGTCGTGGCTGTTTACCTGGAGATGAACCTTCAGGTGACAGAACGAGTCCTCTTGATGGCTGCTGCTTGCTGTTAGTGAGATACTTTATAGATTCTCCTCAGTTACTGGACAGAAGTTCAGTCAAGCCTGTTATTGCACGTCATGCAGCTGCAGCTTTTCTTTTATTTCATCCCCTGTTGCTGCTGCCAAGAACATAAAACACATCACTTCCTGTTCACTGGGGGATTTTTCACCTTAAACTGGATGCTGAGAGCAGCAAGTCTTCCTGAACCGGACTTTGTGTGGCATAGCCCCTCAGAACATTTCCTCTTGGTGTAAGCGTGACTGACTTTATTTCTGTTAGTACATTAGAACCCAAACTGATCATGGTGTTGTAATCTCCATCTTCATTTAGTCTGTCCTTGGTTTTCATCCACGTGGCACAACGTGTAAAGTGATTGTCTCACAGAAAGTATTGTTCTGTCCTTGTGTCACACATCCATCCATCCATTTTCCGCAGCTTATCCGGGTTCGGGTCGCAGTGGCAGCACCCAGCAGACCGACCCAGGCTTCCCTCTCACCCGCAACATGTTCCAGCTCGTTCTGGGGACCCCGAGACGTTCCCAGACACACACAAGATGAAAAGCATTATGTCCTAAAACACACACACACACACACACACACACACACACACACACTCATGCATACAGTATCCCCAGAACCCAGAACACAAACTCATGGTTTTTATACATGTCATACATGTTTTCATATGTTACTGCTATCCTAACTTTCTGTTGCCAACATAATTTTGTTGTATGTTTTTTTTACAATGACAATAAATATATCCTTATCCACACACACACACACACACACACACACACACACACACACACACACACACACACACACACACACACAAACTAAAACAAGATGTCAGCTCTGAAGAGCTCGCAGGCCCGAGGGGGAACATTGTTTTTCTGTTCCAGGATGATGACAACGGGTCCTGGATGCCTTTGTTTCCCAGAACAGACGAACTCAAACAAAACAACATTGTTGAGCTGAAGATAAGACAGACATTTCTTCAAAAGTGTGTGTGTGTGTGTGTGTGTGTGTGTGTGTGTGTGTGTGTGTGTGTGTGTGTGAGTATGCATGAGTCCTCACACACACACTGACATACGCGCATTTGTGTGAAAATATGTGATAACGAGCATAACAATGACATTCCTGCAGTGACCTTTGACCCCGTTCTGGTGGCCGGTGTTGTTTCTGTGTTAATGTCCTGAACGTCTCTTCTCTGGACTTCTGTCACGGCACAAACCACAGAAACATCTCTGGTCCACTTCGATCCAGCCAGTCTGGATGTTTGTCATGTGATCAGAGTTTGTCACGATCAGTGATCAGTGATCAGTGATCACTGATCACTGATCACTGATTGGACTCATATGCTGCCTCGCTCTTAAGCTAATGTGCATTAAAGCTTTATATGGCAACACATTTGCAATAATCATTTTATTTGTGCATGATTGATCAGCTCCCAATCCAAAATGTCTCTTCCAAGACGGGAATATGAAAATATGACAAAATGAATGCTGTTATGAAGTTTCTGCTTAGAAAGAAATGAATGCAAAGTAAGTATTAAGTATAAGTATTATAAACATTTCAGACAGTTGCAATTTAACTTTTGCTGTGCATTCAAGTCGGATGTGTATATATATATGTGTATATATATATATATATATATATATATATATATATATATATATATATATATATATATATATATATATATTTATATACGTCATGTGTGTTTATATCTTCCCGCATCCTTGTCCGGACACATTTTTCCTTTTTTTTCTTCCACTTGTCTTTTGTCTTTTTTTTCTTCTCCCTCGTTCTCTCTCATTGTTTATCATCCTGTGTCTCAGATCCTGTGTACCCGAGTTTTCATCACAGTCACAACAACAACACGCTCTGTGTGTGTGTGTGTGTGTGTGTGTGTGTGTGTGTGTGTGTGTGTGTGTGTGTGTGTGTGTGTGTGTGTGTGTGTGTGTGAGTCCAAGTTTCCATAGAGGACGACAAAGGGAGAGTGGCAGTTTTGTGGTTTCAGAGAGCAAGCCTCCGTCATTTCCTTCCCGTTTCCTTCTTTTAATTCTCTGGTCCCTTGCTGCAAGCTGCCCCCTCTTTCCTCCACCTGCAAACACACACACACACACACATACACACGCACACACACACACACACACACACACACAAAGAATCCAACACGCCACACAAACAAGCTCACAAAGTCATTTTCATGCACATCGTACTTTGCCATGCAGGATCTTTAGGAATATAAATCCAGACCTCGAACAACGTCCACTCATGAATATGAATACATTAAATCCATATCCATGAATATGGCTTTAATGTATTCATATTCATGAATATGCTTCTACATTCAAATAATGGGTACGTACATGTGGATGTTTTATGCTTTTTAAGGTTTGCAGTCACTGGACTGGATGCAGAGCATCAGCACATCGCTCTGCTAGCTTCAGCTTATGAACATGAAATTAACAGATATGTTTGCTCTAATAAGCAAATCGTACTAACTCTGTGCAACAGGAATGCACCCAGTCAGGATTCTTGTGATTAAATGAGATTGTACAACCCTGAGTGTGTGTGTGTGTGTGTGTGTGTGCGCGTGTGTGTGTGTGTGTGTGTGTGTGTGTGTGTGTGTGTTTAGGGCGTGCTTTTTCAAAAGAAGCTTTCACAAACCTATTTTTGAAGCAACCTGAAATAAAGCACAACAATAAATTGTACTATGATTTTACTTTCTTGCAAAAAAAGAAAACCTCAAAAGTTCCCAAAAAAGTATAACTTTAAAATATGAGTTTGTGTTGTTCCCGTCTCCTAAAACATGTGTTTATGCACACATGATGTGAAAATAGAGATTATGTGTGTTAGTGTAATAATTTATATTGAACATATGTGCAAAGTGCTGATGCAAAATGTTCACGTTGAAGGTTCTGCGTGCCGTGTTAATACCAGTAATATGTTAATATCAGTAATATGTTAATACCAGTAATATGTTAATACCAGTAATATGTTAATATCAGTAATATGTTAATACCAGTAATATGTTAATATCAGTAATATGTTAATACCAGTAATATGTTAATATCAGTAATATGTTAATATCAGTAATATGTTAATATCAGTAATATGTTAATACCAGTAATATGTTAATACCAGTAATATGTTAATATCAGTAATATGTTAATACCAGTAATATGTTAATATCAGTAATATGTTAATACCAGTAATATGTTAATATCAGTAATATGTTAATACCAGTAATATGTTAATATCAGTAATATGTTAATACCAGTAATATGTTAATATCAGTAATATGTTAATACCAGTAATATGTTAATATCAGTAATATGTTAATACCAGTAATATGTTAATACCAGTAATATGTTAATATCAGTAATATGTTAATACCAGTAATATGTTAATACCAGTAATATGTTAATATCAGTAATATGTTAATACCAGTAATATGTTAATACCAGTAATATGTTAATATCAGTAATATGTTAATACCAGTAATATGTTAATACCAGTAATATGTTAATATCAGTAATATGTTAATACCAGTAATATGTTAATACCAGTAATATGTTAATACCAGTAATATGTTAATATCAGTAATATGTTAATACCAGTAATATGTTAATACCAGTAATATGTTAATACCAGTAATATGTTAATATCAGTAATATGTTAATACCAGTAATATGTTAATACCAGTAATATGTTAATATCAGTAATATGTTAATATCAGTAATATGTTAATACCAGTAATATGTTAATATCAGTAATATGTTAATATCAGTAATATGTTAATATCAGTAATATGTTAATACCAGTAATATGTTAATATCAGTAATATGTTAATATCAGTAATATGTTAATATCAGTAATATGTTAATACCAGTAATATGTTAATATCAGTAATATGTTAATACCAGTAATATGTTAATACCAGTAATATGTTAATATCAGTAATATGTTAATACCAGTAATATGTTAATACCAGTAATATGTTAATACCAGTAATATGTTAATATCAGTAATATGTTAATACCAGTAATATGTTAATATCAGTAATATGTTAATACCAGTAATATGTTAATATCAGTAATATGTTAATACCAGTAATATGTTAATACCAGTAATATGTTAATATCAGTAATATGTTAATATCAGTAATATGTTAATACCAGTAATATGTTAATATCAGTAATATGTTAATACCAGTAATATGTTAATATCAGTAATATGTTAATATCAGTAATATGTTAATACCAGTAATATGTTAATACCAGTAATATGTTAATATTAGCAATGTGAAAACTAAAGAATGATTCATGTTGGTGATGTTTACTTTGTTCAAAGCACTAAACGCTTATCACGGCACAGAAAGGACTGTCTGTAATATTCTGACCTGGAGGGACAGAAGATGAGATGGTTACCTTAAACCACAAGTTCAGCCAGGGTCAATAATAATATAATAATATAATGATATTAATGATAATCTTTCTCTCCTTCTTCTCATCCCCTATGAAGGCTGAACGCTGCCGTGGCTGCGTACGAGACGAGGCTCCTGCAGAAGAGTCCACCGTGTCCAACGTGTCCAATGTGTCCACCGTGTCCACCGTGTCCAACGTGTCCACCGTGTCCACCGTGTCCAACGTGTCCACCGTGTCCACCGTGTCCAACGTGTCCACTGTGTCCACCGTGTCCAACGTGTCCAACGTGTCCACTGTGTCCACCGTGTCCAACGTGTCCAATGTGTCCACCGTGTCCACCGTGTCCACCGTGTCCAACGTGTCCAACGTGTCCACCGTGTCCACCGTGTCCACCGTGTCCAACGTGTCCACCGTGTCCAACGTGTCCACCGTGTCCACCGTGTCCACCGTGTCCAACGTGTCCACCGTGTCCACCGTGTCCAACGTGTCCAACGTGTCCAACGTGTCCACCGTGTCCACCGTGTCCAACGTGTCCACCGTGTCCACCGTGTCCACCGTGTCCAACGTGTCCACCGTGTCCACCGTGTCCAACGTGTCCAATGTGTCCACCGTGTCCACCGTGTCCAACGTGTCCACCGTGTCCAACGTGTCCACCGTGTCCACCGTGTCCACCGTGTCCAACGTGTCCAACGTGTCCACCGTGTCCACCGTGTCCAACGTGTCCAACGTGTCCAACGTGTCCACCGTGTCCAATGTGTCCACCGTGTCCACCGTGTCCAACGTGTCCAACGTGTCCACCGTGTCCAACGTGTCCACCGTGTCCAACGTGTCCAATGTGTCCACCGTGTCCACCGTGTCCAACGTGTCCACCGTGTCCAACGTGTCCACCGTGTCCAACGTGTCCAACGTGTCCAACGTGTCCACCGTGTCCAACGTGTCCAACGTGTCCACCGTGTCCAACGTGTCCACCGTGTCCACCGTGTCCACCGTGTCCAACGTGTCCAACGTGTCCACCGTGTCCAACGTGTCCAACGTGTCCAACGTGTCCAACGTGTCCACCGTGTCCAACGTGTCCAACGTGTCCACCGTGTCCAACGTGTCCAACGTGTTCAAGGTGTCCACCGTGTCCAACGTGTCCACCGTGTCCAACGTGTCCAACGTGTCCAACGTGTCCACCGTGTCCAACGTGTCCAACGTGTCCACCGTGTCCACCGTGTCCAACGTGTCCACCGTGTCCAACGTGTCCAACATGTCCACCGTGTCCACCGTGTCCAACGTGTCCAACATGTCCAACGTGTCCACCGTGTCCAACGTAATGATTGATTTGGAATTATGAATATTAATTACCAAATCAATACATTTAAAATGTATTGTAATATAATTATTTTAGGAATAATGCATGACTGCGTTCTGCGCCCATAATAATCTGCATGATACACATGAAGCTGATGAATGACATAATGAATACCAGCAAGCTCTCGTATTCATATGGATGTCACATTTGATGGTACAAAAAGAGAAGTGTGAAAAATAATCTAAACAGTCTATCACAGTTTGATGGATACATGAACAGGGATTCAACCTAATTGCAGGATTCACACATTTATTGGTGAAAATATGTCTTGGGGCAGTTACCTGGACCGGCAGGTAACAGGTAACCACAATGCACCCTGATGGCTGATGGAGAGCAGGTGGGCTGAGAGCAGGTGGGCGGCCATGTGATGAGAACAAAATAAAATGAATATGAATTTTATTGAATTTTGCTAAAAACCGGACGAGCATGAAGCTGCTGCTCTGAGTGTTCCCTGAAGACTTCACAGCGTTCTATTGTTGAAGTTCATGGTCTGTCTTCATACTTCTGGTGGACAAAAATAGCCGTCACATCGCTGTAAACAGGAAGCAGGACAGAGGTTTTAACTATGTGCTCTTTACGTAAGTGTGTGTGTGTGTGTGTGTGTGTGTGTGTGTGTCCGTTTTTTCAACTTCCTCTCGGCCACCTCTCCTTCTTCATGTTATGTCTCAGTTTATTTGCCATCTCTCACACATTCGTTGCTGTCACTGAGTGTAGATAAAGAGTGTGTATGTGTGTGTGTGTGTGTGTGTGTGTGTGTGTGTGTCTTGACCTCCCTTCCTCCCGACCTCACACACACTGCTGCAGCGTCAGCTCGATGTGGCGCGATACTATTTGGATGTAAAACATGAACTCTCACGTTGTGATGCACCGACGAGCTTCAGTCAACAAGAGAAGACGATGACTCAGGAACTGATCTTCAGGATTCTTACGAGTCGGGTTCCTGGAGAGCAGCCAATGAGGAAGTAGTGAAGGAGTCCAAAGAATGTGCTCTGTCTCGTCCACACGCATGTAAAAGGAGTGCTGCTGTGCACACACTCAGACAAACACATGACCAGATGAAGCGGTGTCCCATCTGAAAGCTCTGTGTTGAAATGAAACCAAACATCACATCTGTGGTGTCCGAGCATAATTACACCGTTTTATTGATTAAGGTGTGTTAAAGAAGAAAGAAGTTGACTCGTGCCACTCCGATGTCTCCTGTCCCCATGTGAACACCGAGAGAAACGCCCACATGGTGGTCTGGCTCCTGTCCCGCCTCCTACTTTGTCTGATTAGCGCCCGGCTGAGGAAGGAGGAGGAGACGACACCGACGGCGCTCTGCATGTCTGGGCTATTTCCAGCCGCCGCCTGCGAGGCCTCAGGATGCGGCTCAGAGCGAAAGGAGAGCAGAGGATCCGACTGTCCTCTCGGGCTCGAGTCCTGGCTGTTTGAGTCAGAGAAAAAGAAAAGAAACATACACTTTTATTAATCCCCTTGGGGAAATTCTTCTCTGCATTTGACCCGTCCTTGATGAAGGAGCAGTGGCCCTGTGAGGCGCCGGGGAGCAGCGAGGGGTTAAGTGTCCTGCTCAGAGACACTTCCACATGTGAACTGAGGGGGGACTGGGGATCGAACCGGCTACCTTGTGGTAACGGGACGACCTCTCATCCCCCTGAGCCACAGCCGCCCCCGAAAGAGCGTCTTCTGAACACAAGAACCTGGCCGTGAACTTTTATGGTTCAACTAATATGAAAAGGACGACGTCTGTTTCACCTCCTGTTACTCGTATTTCCCTATTTTACTTACAAGTTTACTCATTATTTTCCTTTGAGTTTGACACCCCCACACTCACGTACACACGTACACACGTACACACACACACATCAGTTCATCAGGATGTCCATCGTCACGAGGCAACACCTGCAACACGCTTTAAACCGCTGTGAACAACAATGACGGCACGAGGAACAGGCTCTGCTTCGTGTCACTTCACTTGTTTCCTGCTCTTCTTCTCACGGAGCAGAGTGACTCGACATGTCAACACTACGCTCTGGTTGCTGTTGTGACTGTTAGCATGTGTTCACCTCCTGCTGGCGACCAGGACGCTCTGCTGCCTGTAAGAAAAGTCTATGATCAGTGTGACTGGATTCAGTCGGTGGCAGCGTGTTTGCTGCTCAGCAACACACTGTGTCATCACCGTGGCAGCGAGCGGCTCGGTGAACCTTCCTCACAACACAGTCGCTGCCACCGCTAAAGTTATTGTTATTGCTACCGCTAAAGTTATTGCTACCGCTAAAGTTATTGCTATTGCTAAAGTTATTGCTATTGCTAAAGTTATTGCTATTGCTGAAGTTATTGCTATTGCTGAAGTTATTGCTATTGCTAAAGTTATTGCTATTGATAAAGTTATTGCTATTGATAAAGTTATTGCTATTGCTGAAGTTATTGCTATTGATAAAGTTATTGCTACCGCTAAAGTTATTGCTATTGCTAAAGTTATTGCTACCGCTAAAGTTATTGCTATTGATAAAGTTATTGCTATTGCTAAAGTTATTGCTATTGCTGAAGTTATTGCTATTGCTAAAGTTATTGCTACCGCTAAAGTTATTGCTATTGCTAAAGTTATTGCTACCGCTAAAGTTATTGCTACCGCTAAAGTTATTGCTATTGCTAAAGTTATTGCTACCGCTAAAGTTATTGCTATTGCTAAAGTTATTGCTATGGCTAAAGTTATTGCTATTGATAAAGTTATTGCTATGGCTAAAGTTATTGCTATTGATAAAGTTATTGCTACCGCTAAAGTTATTGTTACCGCTAAAGTTATTGCTATTGCTAAAGTTATTGCTATGGCTAAAGTTATTGCTATTGATAAAGTTATTGCTACCGCTAAAGTTATTGTTACCGCTAAAGTTATTGCTATTGATAAAGTTATTGCTATTGATAAAGTTATTGCTATGGCTAAAGTTATTGCTACCGCTAAAGTTATTGTTACCGCTAAAGTTATTGCTATGGCTAAAGTTATTGCTATTGATAAAGTTATTGCTACCGCTAAAGTTATTGTTACCGCTAAAGTTATTGCTATTGATAAAGTTATTGCTATGGCTAAAGTTATTGCTATTGATAAAGTTATTGCTATGGCTAAAGTTATTGCTATTGATAAAGTTATTGCTACCGCTAAAGTTATTGTTACCGCTAAAGTTATTGCTATTGCTAAAGTTATTGCTATGGCTAAAGTTATTGCTATTGATAAAGTTATTGCTATGGCTAAAGTTATTGCTACCGCTAAAGTTATTGTTACCACTAAAGTTATTGCTATGGCTAAAGTTATTGCTATGGCTAAAGTTATTGCTATGGCTAAAGTTATTGCTACCGCTAAAGTTATTGCTACCACTAAAGTTATTGTTACCGCTAAAGTTATTGCTATTGATAAAGTTATTGCTATTGATAAAGTTATTGCTATGGCTAAAGTTATTGCTATGGCTAAAGTTATTGCTACCGCTAAAGTTATTGCTATTGATAAAGTTATTGCTATTGATAAAGTTATTGCTATGGCTAAAGTTATTGCTATGGCTAAAGTTATTGCTACCGCTAAAGTTATTGCTATGGCTAAAGAGAGCGCGGCCGCAGGAACAGTCACAAGGAAACAGAGTCTGACGTGATTTGCAGAAGCCTGGCGTTTGTTCCAGTAACTCCTCAGAACGATGACGTCGTCGTTGATTTACTGTCGGGTGATCATGAGCAGGCCTCTTCTGCAAATTCCAGCTGGCTTTCTAAGTGAAATTGATGTGGAGGATTTCCCGGGTTGCGTTTATTTTTGGCCATCAACACCAGTTTGACAAATACAGAAAAATAACCTGTTTAATCTGCGCCTGTGAGAATACCCCATGTGTTTCCAAGACTTTTATTTTAAAGGCTATTACAGAAAGAGTATGGATCCATAACATCCACGTGTGTCTGTGGTGCTTTGCTGTAACCTCTGATATCATCATCATCATCATCTGTGTTCTTCTAACAGCAGATGTACACCCTTAAGACCTCCTGCTGTCTTGGAGTTTTCTGCGTCACTTCATGTTTTATTTTGTGGATACGATGATGAAGAGCGTTTCATGAAACAAACAAGTGATTTGTTGTGTATTCATGATAATCTGATCCTGTGATTCATTTTCAAATAATGCAGGTGAATAAACAACTTAAAGTATTTACATGTAGCAGACAAAAAGCTACTAAATGATGTGTTATAAAGTCAAATTGTTTTCTGAAGCAGTCGTGTATCTTCTCATGTTTTTGGTCCTCAGGCTTTTTTAAATGTTCTGATTCAGGAACTTCTTTTGGGAAAGAGGACACTGCAGTTCTGGTAACGACAGCGAGGGAGAACAGGTTGTTCTGATATCAGTAACTTCCAGAAATGTCACGTTTGTTGACACTTTGCTGCACATCCCACTTTTACTACTTTTACTACCAAGTGATGGGCTGAAGATCTTCTGAAGTTCAATAATAGGGCGTCTCTGTCTTTCCTCAACACGGAGGAAATCAAAATATAGCAGACTGTAAACACAAAGAGGCCTGAAGGGAACCTGCAGACATGCAGACTGAACCTTGAAGGAAAAGTGAAGGAATGAAGCTGAATGAAGACCAACACACACACACACACACGCACACGCACACGCACACGCACACGTACACGCACACACACACTGTTATAAATAACCACACATTAAAATAGCTTTCCATTCATATTGACAAAGTGCAAAAAAAAGCTTCCAAAGAGGATGAAGTCATCTTGAAATGCAGAGCATGCAACAGCCAAGACAATAATATTTGTTTACAGAAAGATGGTCGTGGTAGTTTCCTGTTGTACTTTTTCCTGTTGTACTTTTTCCATGCTGACAACCTGCTGAAGCAGCACAAAGTTGATTTAGTTTCTCACTTCTGTTTGTGAAGCCGTCCTGGTTGAACAGAGAGGGAGCAGCTGTTCTTCCTCTCAGGAAAGCAGCAGCCGATCATAACATCTTCTTTTTTCATCTTGATTAGCAGATTGTGGACGCTTCATTTCTTGTGAGGTTTTTTCTTCCAGAGAATCACCAAATACTGTAGTTCTTCTTCGTCCTGTCGGTATATAAATAGAACGCGATAGTTTGGTTTACAATCACAGCTGAACAACCTTGTTACACCACAACATATTAGCTTTAGTGAAAAGAAGACATCTTTTCTTTCCAGAAAGACATTTCAAATAATCCTGTTGCTTTCTTATTGTGGGTCAGCAAACAACAGGACACTTTGTATCTGGGTCAACACGTCTGCCATAACAGATGTGCAGGTGAAGGAGGAAGATATATTATAACAGAGGAGATGTAGGTCAGTGGGGAATGGAGGTCCAGAAATCTCTTTTCTGTTCTACCCCCCACAAATCAGATTGTATTTAAAAAATACAATTTCCTGGGTGAATGCTAAAATCAAGGAAACATTGAAAACTCTGCGATCCTTTCACTTTGACATCGACTGGACTGAATAAGACAAGCAATGCTTTAGTTTAAAACACTGGTGACTCTGATTTGTTGTATTATGAAGTGTACAGATGAAGTCCTTGTGGACGTTTCAAAGAGTTTTATTATTATTATTAATAATAATAACAATAATAATAATAATAATACACGTTACTCTTTGATGCACGGATGCTGAGCTGCATCCACGCAATATTTAGGGTCAGTGGGACTTCCCATTACCAGGGTCGTCATCTCCTCGTTGATGATGTTTGATTACTCGTGTGCAGCGACATACAAACCAAACCTCCAGCTGAATGGAAAAGAAGAAGAGAGACGTCGTTACTTTCTCTAATTATATGTGTGTGTGTTGTCCAGGACGTGACAATAGAAGCTGATTGAAGTGTACCTGTGTACACGGAGTACTATTTCTGTGTCCTCGTCCCATCTATTAGCCCACCGTCACATCCTCCATCCCTCCCTCTCTTGACCCAGAAACCTTCTCCATTCAGAGAATGAACATGGTGGGTTCAGTGTGAAGTCACAGCTCCTGTCTGTCTGTGTGAGGGCTGAGAAACTGCTCTGGCTCCTCTGTTTTACATTTTCTGCTATAACATATATATATATATATATATATATATATATATATATATATATATATATATATATATATATATAGATATATCTATATATATACACATACGCACGTCGACATATGCTGAGTAGAATGGGAGAGAGGAGGACAGTGAAGGTACGTTAGCGTTAGCTACAGGTAGAGTCATGCAACTTCTCCTGAGGATGCTACGGGGAAACAGTGAGAGGGTTAGCGGTGCTGCAAAACACACAACATTCACAAAACACACAACACAAACCCATTTCCATTCACTTATACTGCTGTGTCTTTCTCAAATATACATGCACTCTATGGAGTACACTCAATACGCTCTTCTGCACAATGTCCATTCAGGAAAGATGGACCCAAAGACAGAGTCCGGAGATGTCAATCAAATGTCCATAATTAAAGTAATCCACTTAAAGGATGAGTCCAGAGAAATGCTCATGAGGGGATGATGGAGGGTGTGAATGTGTTGAGGGTGGCAGATCCTTTCAATGAATATAGTGGATGGAAGGCAATATGAGCAGGTTGATAACAAAGAATGAAAGGAAATATTGTGAGGATGATGTTTGGAAAAATCCTCGAGACGTATTTCCCCAACGTCTAAAAAAAATAAACCACGTGAAAACTTTTTGTTCCCTGTTATTACCTATGGACTCGCCACCTGTAATAATAATAATAATAATATAAATAAACACAGGTTTGTTCTCTTATGATTTGACTTGGTTACTTCTTTATTTGCCCACATGTTGTATAATTTAGTTCGAAGTAAATCATTTGTGTTGGCAGGTTATAGATTCAATTAAAATATATATTTGTTTTAAACGATGATAATGTAGTTAATATATAATATATATAATGAAATATTGGATAATAGGTTCCAGTATAAGTTAAGTCTTTGACCCCGTTCTGACCCGCACATATCAAACTTAGCATTTATCCATCTTATTGATACTGATGTCTTCTTTCTTTACACTGACGAGTGTTCTTGAACGTGATCGTCTCTTCATCAACGTCATCCACCAGAAGTCAGACGGTGGAGGAAACAACTTCTGGTTGAATGTTGGTCTTTTGCTTCTTGATGCTTTTGCTTCAAAGCCGTCAGCGATCTCCTTCATGACGTCTGAGATCAACAAACGTCTCTTCAGGGCCAAGATGAGGGTTTCTTCTTCATGGAGGTCCCGTGGATTAATGTTACGATTCCACTTCAAGTGAGTACTAAACACAAGCTATGAAGCATGGAGGGATCCATTAAAGACATGTCCCTTTGCAGCCTGCTGCCTTTCAGACAAGAGGCTTCAGGTATTTAGATGTTTTCATGAGGTTCAACAAAGGGCTCGCTCAGCCTTTTCTAAAAATGAATCACAGAGGGAGGGAACTGCTTCTGATGGCTTCCATCCTGGATCAATACGCCGGCTCTCAAAAGGCTCACATTGACCGGACGGTGCGATCACAGCTCCTGCGGGATTTCAGAAAGACAAGGTCACCTTGCACATAAAAAAACAGCCTAAAAGAGGCCAGAGCCAGTTTTCTAACAAATCCATCCTCCTAATGTTTGGCCTCTGGCAGATTTAGACCTCACTGCTGCTCAAGGACTTCAGGTCTTTGGTGAAAAAGGACAAACTGTCACAGCTCTGCATGCTTGCATACACCTGTACTGTATGCACAAGTATTAATAGACATTGTGAACTATTCATAATGTTAACCGTGTTGACTGCACACTAATGAACACAATGGGGCCAGACTGTTCTTCCTCCTGTAATTACAAGCCAGGAATAGTTGTCCCTGCAATGAAGCATCCTTCAGTTTCACTTATATCATGTGGTGCTTTTCATCAATGCCTTTAGCAAACTTTAAAACAATTCCTGTCTTAAAGTGCCCAACATAGGAGATCACATCTCTTTCATGGTACTATAACATCACATCACTCCCTCACTGCAGGAATCGATATTAAAATCAGCTGCAGATTAGACAGACAGCATCATCGGCTCCGTCCACAGATGATGATTGTAACCCAGCTGTGATGTTTTTTTTTGTCCACGAGGCGTTCCAGCCTGCTCGCTGAGCCGCTCGTGAGTCAGACGTGTTGTCCTGCATGAGCCCAGCTAGAGACAGCAAAGTCCTTCTGGAAGAGTCTGCAACGCTCTGATCTTATGAAGAAGCAAAGAGAAAAACGCTTCATTCATCAGTGAAGTGACAGAATCTGAAGTCTTACTACTTTTGCAACGTTGAGAGACTCTGTGAAGAGGAACATGTTGATGGGATGTTTCACATCATAATAAAATAAGGTAATTGAATAATTGAGAAAATAATAAGCAGATTAATCGACAAAGAAAATAACTGTTGCTGCTTGAAACTGAACAAAAACAGTGACACATTCTTAAAAGACGTCACAAAACACCTGGTCAAAGTTCAACAATCACACGCGTGTGCGTGTGCTCTTGTGCAGGCGAGTGCACACGCAGCTGTTTGATCTAGCACATGCTTATTAAGAGCACTTGACTTCTTGACATCTTATGACTTATTAAATCTCCTGGCCGCTCGAGAGAGATAATCCCGGGGAAGTGGAGTCGCCCTGCGGGAGAGAGAGCTTCTATCAGTCGGAGCCAGGCTGCCGTCCGGCTGCAACCTGCAGGACCTCCTGCAGCTGGAAATGAGTCGGGAGGAGGAGGAGACCTGATCCAGGGGATCTAGCGGTTTCCATTTGGCCCTGCAAGAAGCCCGCAAGGTCATTTCCAGTGAAGATGATTCCACACAGCAGTCCACGAGCAGTTCAGCTGCGAGGAAAGCTCCGACGTGATGAAAGTGCTCTTTGGCGTTCTGAGACGCAGATGAGCCCTGAAGTGGAGGGGAAGTGGAGTGAAGTACTTTTCTCTTAGAAGTGCCAAGAACAGAATTCAAATAAGTGCGAGAACAAAGAGAGTTTAACTTCAAGCTTTCAAGGATTTTTCCAGGATCTTTAGCTCTGGCCTCGTGTTTCAGCACTTTGAGGTCACACACTCCACACGGAGGAGCTTTCATGAACAACATACAACTGAGAATTTAAGTGATTAAAGGATTGAAATGAAAACCTGTGGCTGATCATTGTTTTGCAGGTCAAAATGTAAATGAACAAAGTCTATGTGAGAAAAACACAACCGTCATGGAAAATAACATGCATAATATTCTGGGCTGAGCTCCCTGATAAAGCCTTGAAGGTGACATCATCTGAAGCTCGGGTCACATTCTCCACAACAGTAGACGTACAATCACAACATGACTCACTTTCATAGCATTTAGGTCGAGGAGCTGACTTCAGATGTGGACTGGACGTCATATACTACATAATATACTAATCAATAGACTAACTCGCTGGAAACAGATGCCTCTGGTGACACAACTGAGTCTCCTGCATCAGTATCAAAGAGACAACTTTATTTAAATAAAAATGAATGTGCATATAATAACAAAAATGAGTAGCATTAATATTGTAAATTGATTGGTAAATACATCTTGGAGTGTTTCTCCGTGGAAGATAATAATTTAAATGTTTTTTTCATTCTTCAATGGAGGGAAGGTTTCACAAACAATCCTGTTTGTCATCAGTATGAAGATGAGTCATATTGATATTTGGGAGCTGCCCTGAATAACTATAACTACATATAACTATAACCCTGAATAACTACATTCCTCCACCGGTCACCACGAGTCATGGATCATGTGACCAGATGGTGTTTTCAAAACATCTAGACTAGCATCCTCCATAATAGCTGAAGTTAAAGGATCTGTATTAACATTCAGAACATTAATATATTATTATTATTATTATAGTAGTGCAGTCGTGCCGCTGCTCTGCGCTCACATGGCGGCTTCAGATGAAATTGCAGGTCGCAGGTCACGATGCCCCGGACCAGAATCCTCTCTGCTCGTTCAGCTTCTGTCAATTATGAACTGATGGAAAAGTACTTTGGAAAAGTACTTGGCTGAGTTTTCTTCTGGCACATTGGCCAGATGTTGTGTTCAATATCAATTTACAACATGAGCTTAGACATGTCTTTCATTATATTTTACCCATGAGGCTGCTGAAGGTTTTGCCATGTCATGGTTTAATGGTAAAATAAATGTCTGTATGTAAGATGTAACAGAGAGAGACTAGTTAGACTAGTTAGACTAGTTAAACAGCTTCAGCGGCTTTGGGTGTCACTCCAAATGGTCCTGCTAGAATATTGTATTAAAAACAGGAATATCGTTCCATAAAAAAACTGTTTTTATTAACCCAGATGTTCTGACAATCTGCTGCCAAAAGGGAAAATCTCTTGAATGTCTCCAGTTTGAAGGAAGTGCTGACAACATCATCGTGGAAGCAAAAAGATTAAACAAGGTTTTATATAATAACTGTGTTTTGGTTTTAGTAAGAAATGACATATTGGTGACTCGTCCTTGCAAAGTTATTCTGCGATAAAAATAATTTTTAAGGTTTTGGGATAACTGAATCCTGATGTCATGATTTTCTTTCTGAAACCAGATTGTTACATATGACAGGAAAGAATGACGATCTTTTTATCATTTTAACTGCTACAATCATCTAACATAACACATTTATGAATACCATAAAGTTAGTCACTGCCGGGACAGAGTGTGTGTGTGTGTGTGTGTGTGTGTGTGTGTGTGTGTGTGTGTGTGTGTGTGTGTGTGTGTGTGTGTGTGTGTGTGTGTGCATGTTGTGTTGCTCCAGAAAATCACAAATGACAAATATTCCTCAGAGCTTTTCCATCTGCAGAGCAGCGTCTCTCCCCCAGCAGCACAATCGAGACCATGTGACCAGAATAAACAACACATAAATAATTATTGTGTAATGTTTTCCAGGCGGGTTGATGTGACCTGTCCAATCATCTATGAAAAAACGCTTCTTTTATGGCCTTATTTCTACTGAAACGTGATCACTCAAGAGTAAACTCATTATGACAAGCTGGAGGTCGTCTTTTGTTGCCAACTGTTACCTTGACCCAAACTCCCACAATGCATTACTGTGTCTACAGTATAATTGAGCTTTGTGTTCCTACAGACGCATTAGCTCGCTAACGATGAGCTGCTGACGCTAATTAGACCCGCGAGTCGACCTGTGTTAATGTGATCCTGCAGAAACTTTATAGAAATATGTCCAACCAATTACTGCGAGCAGTAAACTTGAACAATAGAGACTTTCCTCCTGCGGAGAGGCTCTTCTGCCTCAGACGTGTGGTGGCTTCTCATCCTGTTGATACAAACAGGAATCTGCTCAATCTAGCGCACGGCTCGCCAGATGTATTTCTGAACCATATGAACAACATCCACAGGGCTGTCTGGAGCCTTTGGAGGCCCCTCCCTCCATTTGTCCTCATGGTTCATCACAAAGAAGTACCGCTGCACCTCCCTCAGGTGTCAGCGAGTGAAGATAGATGCAGTCCCTCTTTATTTGCACCATGCATCAATGAATAATGACGAGCAGCTGTCATGCGCCCAACACGTGGCGCAGCGTCACCATTCAGTCATCACAAGGGAACCACTGCTGGCTGCGAAGCAGCAGGAAATGTTTGTTTCCAGAAGGGAAGTTCTAGTTGCTCGAGTGCTTTCAGCAGGTTGGTGGAGAACAACCAGCCGTTCTCAAGAGTTTACAGGAGCATTAAAAGTGACCTTCATACTCTATGAGAACAGATGTCATATTGTCCATTGATGATTGAAACCAGCCCACAGACAGGCTCAGCTTTGTGGTTTAGTGTGTAATAACAGAGAGCTTTCTATTTTAGCAGCCCTGTGTCATTTCTGAACAACGCTAAACGGTTCCCTGCAGAATGAATGTTGTATTTTTAGCCTCACTATCAAATAAATTATCATCCAAGGCCACATCCGATTACTTTTCAATGTCCAAAGATCAATATTGCTGTGAGAAATCAGAGGTAGGAAAGGCATCGGATAAGTTTTTTTCCATCCAATGTAGTAGTCTGATTACTTAAAAACCTCAGATTACACCCACTTCAACAATACAATAACACTCCCTCATGCAAACCTTTTTCTAACCAGATTGGCAGATCTTAGTGTCATGAGTTGTGTTCCTATCTTGATTTTGCAGCTGTTGAAAGCAACAACTTTATAACTATTTAATAGCTTGAAGCTTAAATTTCGAACAGGATAATCAATGCTGTTTTCTACACTTGCAGCCGGAGTTTGGGTTGAAATATTGTGGCTTCAGTACAAGTATGTACTTTAAGAATCCCGCTCGTACATTTCCGAATAATCAAGTTTCTCCTTAAGAACTCTGTTTATCTGGGTTTTCCTAATCCTTCCAGCTGATGAGGGACCCGGGTCGTGTTGCTCATCAGATGTTGTTTCACAGATTTAGGCAACAGCTAAATGCATCAAATGATCGTATTACTTAAGCGCATGTGAATGCAGCTGTGTGTGAGTGTGTGTGTGTTTACACATGTCTTCGTGTCCAGTAGGAAGTCATGGTGTCTTTTCACAGTGCTGAGACGAGTCTGCAGATGTTGTGTTGAGGGATTCATCTGCACTTCTTCCTGCTCCTCGCAGTGAGTTCTGGTCCATCAGAGTGTTAAATCCTCCACAGTGGGTTCCTTGTTTCATGATGTAACTAAAACCACAGCCACGCATTCCTGACAGCGGCTGATAGCAGATCGTCGTCCCGATGCCTCTTTCCCCAACGAAATATAGACGATTCAGATGCATGGATGAGCCGGTCTTGCTTGTGTTTAAGTATTCTAACATTTCTGTTCAACCGACCACGATTCAGACGGGCCGAGAGATAACGTATAAGACGTGGTTTACGTTCTAAGAAGTTCTTCTGTCTTACATATTTATTTGCACATATTTAGCTCTTTTAATGTTTCGGCAGTGGAACATGTGAAGCATTTCTTTCATTCCTCTCACCTGAGAAGGTTTCTTTTCTCTCCTCTCGCCAGAGCTCACTGACGAGATCAGCTTCGAGACGAGAAACATGAGAGAACACCCTCCCATAAATATTTGAAGGTCAACTCACAACCGCACACACAACCACACACACACACAACCACACATACAACCACACACACACACAACCACACACAACCACACACACACACACACACACACACACACACACACACACACAACCGCACACAACCGCACACACAACCACACACACAACCACACACACACACAACCACACACACACACAACCACACATACAACCACACACACACACAACCACACACAACCACACACACACACACACACACACACACACACACAACCGCACACACAACCACACACACAACCACACACATAACCACACACACAACCACGCACACACACACACATACAACCACACACACACACAACCACACACACACACAACCGCACACACAACCACACACACAACCGCACACACAACCACACACACAACCACGCACACACACACACACACACAGACCACTATCAGACAAAATAAAGTGGTTTCACATAGTCTCTAACCCTCAAACAAAGACGTACATCATCATCTCTCAGCACATTTACATCCTTCGTGACGTTGCTGCTGTGAAGAGTTTTCAGAACGTTGATGATAGAGACGCACCGATCAATCGGCACCGATCAATCGGCACCGATCAATCGGCACCGATCAATCAGCACCGATCAATCAGCTGTTTTATGTTTGGATCCATTGTATTTAACACACGTGTGCCGCCGCGTCACAAGATGGTTTGGACGACTTCTTCCGACACGTCTTGTTTCTGCTCGGTGCGTTAAACTGAGATCTCGTTGTGATCAAATGGAAACAGATCAAATTGTACATTTTGGTGAGAAACTTAAAGAGAGACAGTTGTTTAAAGAAAATGTTCCCCCAGCAACAGATCATATATATTAGAGAGGTAATTACAGGTAACTGACTAATTGAATAAAATAAGTGTGTTTTTCATCAACTTTTTCTAATAAATATTTCCCATCACTGCTGCCTCCCTTTATCTGCAGCGAGAGGGAGAGCAAACCGTTGTTCGAGCGTTATCCGACCGTGGTCCTTTACTTTTGGAAGATTAAACACCAACATGGAGCGAAGCACAATCTGTCATGGATTCCTCGTCACATGAAGCGTTTCCAGCGTTTAATGAACTCTGTGATTTCAGATCCCTCATCCCCGTCACCTGGTCCTCCATCTCACCTGCAGCCCGTTGCCTCGTTAGCCCTCGTTAGCCCTCGTTAGCCCTCGTTAGCTCTCACTGTTCAGGTCTTCTCACTGTGCCAAACTCTCCAGTGAAGCTTTGAGTGATCGTCCTGCCCACTTTGCATTCTGCTTCTTCTTGGATTTGTTTGGATGTTCTGGTTGATCTTTTGACTTCTGCCTGAAAACACGACTGAAGAACTTTGCCTGCCATCTGCCTCTGAGTCGTGCGTTTGAACTCATACCTGCTGAGCCTCACAGAAAAGAAAAAAATGTGAATTTTTTAAATTACATCTATCTTTTTTCAATAACTTGACTTTTGGTGTTCAACCCTCTTGAGGTAATAGGACACAAGTCTGAATCAATCTTTGAGCATATTGGCTAAATTTAGCTTCCCCTCTCGTTGCCCTGAAAACAGAAAACGGCGTTTCAGGTTGTTTTCACCGCGGTGATGCAACAGGACAACAACACTGGCAATAAATGTCCACAAGTTGCCTTTACTACTGCACTAAGGTTGAGTTGTGTGTCCTGGGTCTTTACAACAAGACGTGTGTGTGTGTGTGTGTGTGTGTGTGTGTGTGTGTGTGTGTGTGTGTGTGTGCGTGTGTTTCAGTGCTATCAGCAGCTTCCGCTCATTGGTAAACGCTGCAGGCAGCTGTGACTCATTCTCATTTCATTCACACTCATCCACCTGAGAAACACACTCACGGGGGGGATTTAGTGTCACATTTATACTTGAGCATTGACAACACACACACACACACACACACACACACACACACACACACACCTGATCTTATTTTAATTCAAATAAACAAAACCTCTTGATTAAATCAGACTGTAAGGTGGTATTTTGTGCGTGAGCGGTCTGATGGTTCTATTAACGGATGTTTGCTGCTACTTTTTATTACCAATTCTTGTTATTATGACACTGGATTTTCTGATGCTGCAAAAGCCATTTCAAGGGAACCAAAGATTCCTGCAGAAAACCCCTGACAGCAAACCCTTATGTTTTTCTTTTAAGGGGAACATTATTGATGAACTCTTAGCTTTGTCTATCATGTGATGGCTTTCTGTTTTAGAGTTTGTTAGAATAGTTGAAGTGTGGAATTTTCATAGTCTTTTTAAAGCGATATTAGTTTACATAATATAATACCAGGGACTTTAATTTGTGCTGGTGGTTCATACTTTTTATCTGTTGATATCTTTAGGTTTTATATAACTCATTATGACGAGTTGAATACACATCCCACCTTGCAGAGCTTGTTCTCCTCGTGCAGAATGAGAGATTAAAATCCCTGCTTTGTGATCCTTATTGAAAGTTACAACTTTAAGTGACAAACACTTCTATAAGAATAACTAATAATGATGCTGATGGAGCAGACGTTCGTGCTGTCACACAATATTTTACTCGTATGTTGCTACCGACCTAAAAATTGTGAAATTCGATATATTTTTATGCTTTTCATTCCATTTTTCGGCCGTACTTTTGATTTATTGAAGGGTTTTTTTCCTGAATAAAAGGACAGCACGGTCCCATTTTAATAATCACTTTGACACGTGAAAGCACTCAGTACTTGTTTTAATCTCCAGATTAGATGTTCACCTGCTGAGTGCATCACCTTCATCCCCATCTAAAAATAATCCCTTTGCTGCAGTTTCTCAATAACGACAACACTGATGGAAAGCATTTACATAATTATTTTGATGTTTCGGACATTTAACTGTCAGGTTTCTAAAAAACAAGCAATGAGTGAAAAACGTCAGTGGCGTGTTTAAAGACACTGATTGGTAAAGGATTCCTTCCCCGTGTGGATCATGTGACCCGTGTGCTCGTTCACATGGAGCAGCACAAAGAAAAGTCAAAACGAGGAGCAGAACAACTGTTTGCAAAACAAAGCGGAGGACCCGGCTACCGTCTGATGAGTTAGATATTAAAATAGTCACGTAAGCATAGAATAAAAGCTTCTATTGAGAACTTTGATTTGTCCGAGCCTCACTTCGTTTGTGCCTGCATTTAAATGTGGTTTTGAACTGTAAAAAATATGGATTAAAGAAGAAGATGTCGTTAAATAAAAACATGTTTTGAAATCTGAAATGTGTGTGTATATATTTATAATAACAATATAGATGTAACTGGAGAAAAGCAAATACCGTCTTGTGTGGTGCAGTATCATCTTGGTACAGAAGTATCTCACACACACACATACACACACACACCCACCTCGTCACCTGTTAGCCACACCCACCTCGTCACCTGTTAGCCACACCCACCTCGTCACCTGTTAGCCACACCCACCTGCCGAGACCTCGCCTTCTTCCCCTGAGCGTGAGGACTCAGCGTCGTCCTTCTCCTCTGACGACTTGATGCTCCAGCGACTGGTTTTCTCCACAGGCGCTGATCCGAGATGCTCACCTGTCGTCTTCTGCCCGGGGCGAAGCTGTGTTCCAGGTTCCGTTCTGCTGACATTATTTTGACCCAATCGCTCTCATTTATTGCACAATGAGCTCGTCAGTGTTTAATCTCAGGGCATTAGTCTGAAACGCCAGCGTCAATAAACCAGATTGCATCCAGCTCCTGGATCAATATTCTCTGGAATACAGCAGAACCCCAGCGGACCGACTCTCACCACAAACAACGAGAAAGAGTCTTTCATCATTTTTTTATGAGCTCAGTGACCTCATTCGGAGTGATAGGAACTCCGATCCCGACCGTCTGTTTTATTAAGTTGGTTCTGCTTAATAGGACTTTGGTGAGATATCGTGAAGGAGCTTTGCGCTCTCTCTCTCTCTCTCTCTCTCTCTCTCTCTCTCTCTCTCTCTCTCTCTCTCAATCTTCTTCTTTATCTACGCTCTTTCGCTCACAGCTGAAATTAAATTACCCTCAGATGCACTGGTGCTACAGATTTACACCCAGCTGACCCTAATTGCTTCCCTTACTTGTTGGTATCAAATGAAGCTCCTAAATGCCTTCTGGCAATAGACAAAGAACAAATACACCGACTAATTCCCGAGGGGCGTTTGGCTTTGGCCCCGTTTACACGAGGGGAAAACGCATGTATCTTCATGCGGTTTTGACTTTCATTGACACGAAAACGGAGATTTTAATCACGGAAAACGATCATTTCGCAAAACTCCGGCCAAAGCGGAGATCTATGAAAACTCTGTTTTTGTGTTTGCGTGTGCACGAGGTCAAACGGAGTTTTAGGTCCTCAAACGTCACCGTAAGCGACTAAAAAGGCATCACGTCATATGAACGTCCTCTGTTTACGGTTTGCTTACTGGTCACGGCGCTCGGTGGCGTATTCATGCGGGTTCATGGAAACAGAAACTTTTTGGAAAACAATCATGTGTGTCCGACGTTATTTTTGAAAACGGAGGGGCAGAAATATTCATTTCCGTAAATACCCGGCTCCGTGTAAATGTGGCCTTCGTGCTCACACATGAAACCCCAACAGTCGCTGTTATGTAAGTGAACTTGGTGAGTTGTTTAAGTTCATGCAGTCGCATTATGCATGCTCTACAAAGCCCCGAACACAGCCGCATTACAGAGGACTGGCTTTATATAACAGACTCTAATTCTGTCGTAATAGAGCCGCTTATTTGTGAGCTCTTTTTCTCTTCTGTTGATCATTTATTCATCTGTTTTGTATCTACTCTTACAGGCACACGCATGGTGTGTGTTACAGGCAAACCCAAATGTACTCCTGTGATCGTGCAACATGTCACTCACACGCAGACACAGCGTCTTTGAGCAAAGCATGAAATGCTTCTTCAGGTTGTTCTTTGAGGATCCTGCAATCAGTCAACTGTGGGTGGATTCTGTAATAAAACCCAGAGCTCAGACCGTTAACCAGTCTCAGAAATCAGCCGTAGGAAAAAAAGGAAAACAGACGTTCAAGTGGCAAAACCTTCCAACAAAATGACTGTAAAACCACTGATGGCTTCATATTTGCTGCAGTTAGTCAACACTGGCTTCTTTGAACCAAATAGTTATTATTCTAACCATGACGGTGCAGATCCCCTAAACTGTTTGAAAAAAAAGACTGTTATTTTACCAAAACAATAACCTAATTGTTCTTCTGCCTGAAGCTTACCAAACCTGCTGCTGTGTGAAATCAGAAAAACAGATCATATCTGCCTATATGTGTCATTGTGGAGGATCATCTTTTATCATTTAGTTTGGAGGATGTTGAAATAAAGTGTATTAACTTGGTATGTTCCCACCAAAACGTGTCCCAAGAAACAGTGGAAATATCTAACCTCTGTGACCATAATCAGACTACGGGGAGTGGTATAAAGATGCTGTATGCGGCTCTACTCGGGTAGAGTAGAGAGTAGCTTGCACTACACATACCCTGCTTTTGGGCTTTCTTACCCTAAATGGGACTATACTTTACAAAATGAACATCACTCTGTATTGAAAAAGACTTAAAACACCATGAACTCATGTTTAAACTGTTAACTTGTGAAGTAAAGTCATTTTCTCGTAGACTTCCATACAATCAGACTTCTTTTTGCAACCAGAGAAGTCGCCCCCTGCAGGCCACGAGAGAAAATGCACGTGTAAGACTTTACTATTATTATTACTACTGGCACTTCATTATTATTCACTTTAACTGAATCTCAAGTTGAATACAGAAAAACTCACAATACAAGTCATAGAGTCAATACAACAGATGTCTGCCTCCATGTCTTTCATCATCAGCTGTAGCCGCATGCGCTAGCGGCATGCGCTAGCGGCTCCTCACTATCTCCAGACGAGGAGCAGCCGACTCCTAAATGAGACCATTGTGTCCCTTCATCAATGCTGTCTCACAACAGCTTCGTGTTACACAACCTTTTCGTGAACTTTGATCTGGTAAATTACATCTAGGAACCATAACGACCGCGCTAACCCGCGCACACAGCCGGCTTTGTGGTAATGTTACTCAAGCCTCCATCTCTGTAACGGCTCACAGACGCAGTTTTAGTACTACAGCAAACTAATGGGTGTGTGTGTGTGTGTGTGTGTGTGTGTGTGTGTGTGTGTGTGTGTGTGTGTGTGTGTGCATTTGGAAAAGCATCTAAATTGCAGCATGCTGACAAAACGACTGATCAATCAATGAGTAATCAATCCAAAGTTTGTATCGCTTGCATACAAAATCCACCTGCTAGCAGAGAAAAGAAAACGTTGGCTCTGACCTGGAAGTGTCATCCTGTCCTCGTGGATGTGTATTTCTGAAGCTTGTTACACAAAATGTGAGAACAGATTCTACACTGAGCGTCACATGAAATCAGTATTTTATTCTGCACACCAGACTCTTTCTTAAAGACACAAGCTTCAGTCTGATAGGAGCTTCAATGTCAAAGAACAGTCTTATACACCTCTATACATATTGGTGCACATTTACAGTTTTGATTACATATTGATGAAGTCCAGACCTCGACTCGGATCCCACTGGTTTACGCTCTGCTGTCCCCCAGATGCATCCTGGGTCCCTGAGGTCCTCCAGACTCCCTTCATGAGAAGAAATACAGGGTTTATTTGGGTAATGTTACCACGTTGTTGCCATGAAAAAGACACTCAGAACAAGTTGATTAGGGAAAGAATAGCAGGATTAAAAGTGAATGGTGAAGAAAGAAAGAGAGAAAAGAGAAGAATACGAGTTGAACTAAATGACCTAAACTAAAGTAACATGTTCAAAATGTCACTCAGCTCTTTAAAGCTCACCACAAAGCGTGCAAACCACAGGTTTGTGTGACAGTAGATATGTGATATTCCGTAATATATTATTCAGTTCAAGAGTTATCAATTACCAAAATAGTTTTTACATTTTTTAGTTTAGTTAAATTAACCCATTAAAAGTGACTCAAATAGCGACCAAACTAACAGCAACTACTGTTTTCCCTTCATACCAGACGCCTCATCATTATCCTGTCGAGAACCGTCCATCATATTTAATGGCACATGAGGTTCAGTCACATTCTCAGCTAATAATGCTCTGCTACCTTTCAGAGAGGATGATTGAACAAACACAGTAACACCCAGCATGAGACACTCACTGACTGATTTCCCCACGTGCTTCCAGGTATTGATGATGGACATCACAAGTGTCGATGGAAAGAGTTGATTAGGATTTATAGTTGAAATACAAACTGAACTAAAGTAAAAGCACCTAAATCTCTTTAAAAAAAAGTATTCCAGTGAGCTAGAAAAGATACTTCCGACAATGTAGACACTGGCATTCTGGAGGAAAACAGTAGACCGGCTCATGTAAATACTGGAGGGTCCATATATATCCGAACATGCGGATTCTTGACCTTCGACATAAGTGAAACCAAACAAATGTTCAAAAACATCTGCTCACTAACTTTTATACAGCACCTCACGGCCTCCAGCAAATATAGCGACAGAGCTTTGACTTCAGAGGCCTGTGACCTGCTTGAAGAGACCTCATGAGTCCTCTCATGAGTTTTAACAGTATATGGTCTCTTTTATATATATATATATATATATATATATATATATATATATATATATATATATATATATATATATATATATATATGACACATGCTGTTTTGTGAGCTCCATAATCCAAAATTGACGGTCAGCGCTCATGAAGGATTTCCAGTATGTTGATCCAAAGTTCTGTCCTGCGGCTTGTGTTGTGCTCTCTGCATGGGTGTGATCCCTCACGGTCTCATTGGCTGATAATAGAAGGCCGGGTGGATACCAGGTCACCAGAATGAGAGAGAGCTCTCCTGAAGCCTCACTGAGGATGGTAATTGGTGCTCCAGTCAGCCAGGGGCAGCGATCCGACTGTAATTGGGCAAAGCGGAGAGTTGGCCAGGCTGGTCACTCCTCTCACTCTGTCATAATTAGCTGGCTCTCAGTCACCACTTCACACGGACAATTTGACATGAAAGCAATAGAGTCAGATGAAAAAGAGTCAGAGAGAGAAAGGATTTTCAACTCAGCAGGACGGAAATATGCCTGCAGTTTCCAAGATGATAATGAAGTGCTAATTATGGTTGTCACTTTCCCCATGTTACATTATTAAGTGGCCCTTTTTTGATCTCAGCATCTCTCATTCTTTGCATCTCGTAATAATTTCCTCTAATCTGGTTTCTTCAATCCATGAGGAGAAATGGTAAAGTTTGGGTATGATACACGAGACGATGAAAGAATGAGAAAAACATTGTCAGTGAGGACAGAAAATCCACTTGAACAAAAGGTATAAAGGTATTGTCTGTAACCATGTGAAGGAAGGCTGAGCAGGCGTGCACGTGCACACGTGCGCACGTGTTCACATGTTGTGCCCAAATCAGTGAAAGCTGAATCTGGAAAATATATTAGAAACAACTTTTTTTTACCTTTTTACTCCCTTTTGATTTTCCTCAAACCGCATCATCATCATCATCATCATCGATGTGTGAAGCTTGACGTACTGAAGAGGAATATTTAGAATAATATAAAGTTGATCAGGTAGTGGGTTAGAGAAAGATAAGCAAAAAAGTAATAAGTCTAACCAGAAGAAGAAGAAGAAGAAGAAGAAGAAGAAGAAGAAGAAGAAGAAGAAGAAGAAGAAGAGTGAGTGGGCTGGACTATGGAGGACGAAGCCTGTTGAAACACAACTTATAAAACATGTGAGATTTTAGTTCTGTGGCCAGCTGGCTGCACACAAAGTGCTGCCAAGTTTTTTTAAACAAGGCTTTATTGTACATGAAAATGATGAAGAGGATAAAGAAAGATGAGTTCTCGTTGTTACAGTTGCACCACAATTGATTTGCATGCAGTGGATGTGCTCAAGATATTTTGAATAGAGAAAACATCCACCGTTTAGTAGCAGAGTTTTAGAGACGAGACGAGTAGAATAGACTACAAAGCAAATTACAGTTAATGTTCAGTAATAAAAGTTCATTTAAATACATTTTACAATTACATGTGAATACAACTGTATATATTACTGTTCTTGTAAAAAAAAGAAAACTGTAGAAGAAAATTTTGTGATTGGTTCAAAATTCATCATCAAAGTCTGACATGAACAAGCTAGAGGACACGTGGGGGGGGGGGGGGGGGGGCAATAGCACGTGTCATGGCCGCCTGCTGTGGCGCATTGATCACCTGCTGCAGAGAAGCTTCAGTCAGCAGCCATTCAGCACCACAGAGACTGAGGATGATAAAGGGAAGAAGACCGAGCTATATATATATATATATATATATATATATATATATATATATATATATATATATATATATTTATTAAGGACAGTTCCATTGAAGGAAGCATATAAAGTTAAAATTAATAAATTAATACAGCCCCCATCAGGATGTCACAGCCAGGAGTTACATCAGCTACAGGTGAAGGTGGAGAGACCAAAATATCTATTTCCCCTCGTCAGGTGATCCCACCTGGAAGGAGCAGTTGTGAAATTGTCAGAATACCCGCTGCCCAAAACGTCAGTGTCAGAATAACCCGAACCCGAACTTTAATCATGTAGGAATGTGTAAAACAGAAATGGGACGCTCGGTGTGGGAAACGGAACGAGAGGGAGACAAAGAGAGAAAACAAAGAGAAGGATGAAGAGGGAGGGATGAAGGTTTTGACGTTGTGAATGTAGGTCACAAATTGTGAAATGTATGTCAGTGTCGAAGGAGTGAAACTACTTTAGAGAGCAAATGAAACCTAAACAGCAGACGAGTAATGAGAAGGAAGAACAGGAGGATGTGAGTCAGAAGAGAGGTAAAAAAAGGGGGAAAGGAGACAAATGAAAAGAAAGAGAATCCTGCAATACACTTTGAGGGAAATCCATCACCTTTTTAATTATGTAAGGGAGCTGCATCGCTCAGGGATCACTGTGTGTAACCATGCAATTAACTGTTCAATACGACCCTCAGACACACTGTCAATCACATAAAGATAGGCTTTGTTTTAAACACAACTACGCACAACCTTTAAAATTCATTCAGCAGCGATTGGACTGATACGGAGTAAGATTCCTTCCAACAGAGTCAGTGATCTAAAGAGCTGCATTCATGAGCAATATGGCAGAGAGCTGACATTAAAACCAGCTACAGTTAAAAAGTGTCCACCACCTTCTTCAAATCAAGTGCTCTGTTGTTTCAATGCAAAAACATCTGCTCTTTATCTTTTCCTCGATGGAAACAATGAGCCTTTTACATGCATGACTGTAGTAATGAATGAACACTTGCTCCTCCGTGAAACTTTCAGTCATCTTTCTTTCTCACTGTGAAGCCCATCTATGTGAAGAACATAAAATAGCATTGGCCCTTTTATTTGAGACTTAAGTGTAGTTACAGGACCATCACCAATGCAGTTTACAGACATTTTACAAGAAATGCATGTTTACATCAGAAAACAAATGCATTGTCATAAGGCAAAATGGATTGAAATGATCAATGACTTAGAACAATGAGAGAAGGTGGTTGGTGATGAAGGAATGCCTGTCCAAAAAAAACAGGAGCCGTCTCTTCCAACAACATTTCAGCTCGACACATACACTGGATGCGTCTCGCTCTGCAGATAACACAAACAGCTATTACATCATGCTCCACTCTCACATTACTGGCTGGAAGAACTAGGCTGTGTGCATGTTAAGGGTTTGTCATTTCATAAGAAGCACCGAGTGCAGCAGTGCCTCCTATCGGCGCCCACAGGATCCGTGGAGACTATTTTCTGCATCGTGTGAACAGAACACAATGTACAGCAGAGAGAACTGCTGTCTGTTTCTGTACATCCTCTGGCTCAGCGCCATGATGTGGAAACAGTGTCAACGGGCCATCTGTCTGTCTGTCTGTCTTTCTGTCTCAGTCTGTTTGTGCTGTTATGACCAAAGTGATGCAGTGATGAAGCCGTAACAATAACTTCATTTTATTCGAGTCTGAATTTGTATTTTTTCTGTCTCTGTGTGGCTCACAAACCACATGAATAACCATGCTATGAATACATTATGGCTCTGCAACACTTCTGCCAATTTGCAGCCTCAACATAGTTCCTGAAATGATTACAGTTGATAATTTAGGGAAAATATGAAATATGAGATTTTCTGAGAACTTCTAGATGTAAATGTTTTGAAGAAAGGAGTGCACATCCTCCTTTAAGTGATGTCCAAACGGCCACGCAGCTTCCCAGCAGGCTGAGCGCATCCAACAAGAGACAAAACACACAACCGACGTGATGTTCTGACACTTTCTGACTCAAAAGCTTGTTGCTCAAACCACTGAGCTGGCAGGAAGTGGAAAGAGAGCAGCTGCTTACAAACCGGCATTGATAAATCAAACTTCCCCTGCAGAGGATCGCAGCCGTAATGAGCTGTGACCAAGTGATGTCACTCAATTCACTGGAAGCACGGCAGCTTTCAGAAGAGACAACTACGCTTGTAACTGTGCAGGAGCCATGATGGTCGTGGATGAGAACCTGTGTGTGCATTTGTGATGTTTGAGATGTCTTCAAATAAATAAGCAATAACACAGGTTAATGACAGCAGATCGTCTGTATTGATATTCAAAATAAGTGATCACAGATAATGC
Source organism: Clinocottus analis (assembly GCF_023055335.1). Taxonomy (NCBI): domain Eukaryota; kingdom Metazoa; phylum Chordata; class Actinopteri; order Perciformes; family Cottidae; genus Clinocottus; species Clinocottus analis. The sequence goes on along the minus strand of NW_027176221.1, from coordinate 36,244 downwards.
CAGAGGTGATTGAATCATAATGACTATTAGCTATCGTCCATCGGATTGTGTGGAGATTGTCTCTCAGCACCAGCACTGCACATCCCTCTGACCCTGGCAGAGCAGGACCACAACACACACACACACACACACACACACACACACACACACACACACACACACACATTGTGTGTTTCTGTAGGCAAGACTTTAGGGTTGTGTGTGTGTATTTTGCGGAGGGGAGTGGGTGGCTCTGGCTGGACGGGGTGTTGTGCTATCGGGTCATCGGGCTGGCAGCCTCAGTGGGCAGACGGAGGAAGCTGCTGTTCCCTGTGAGATAGTCTGAGTGTTTTGAGGCAAGTAAGACTTTGATGAAGTCAGATCCTCAGCAGATGTCCCTCAGCTATGACACTATCTGTTCCTGATAATGAGTCATTACTATAAGCAATATTTCAAGTCTTAAGCCAGATCAACATACGGGTTAAAGCAACGCAGCGTTACGATGATGAGAGGAGGCGAGAGGGGCAGTGGATCAGTGGTTTGCAGTGTTGCCTGAATCAGTGTGTGAGCTGAAAGGTGCTCCATGGTCGTGTGGTTTAAACACAGAGGCTGGAGGAGACAGTGTGCAGATGGAGGATTGGTGAAATGAAGCATAAGCCACAGAGACAGCGGGTACAGAGAGAGACACACACACAAAGACAGACAGAATGAGCGATACAGTATGTTCAGCATCACCACCCACACCTTTTAATTCACTGCAGTAGAAGATATGTGGTTATACAGAATACACAAAAACATCGGATGCACATTAGCATGCACTGGGAATCCTCCTTGATCCAGTTGAGCCAACGGTATAGCCCAGTCACACCAGTATTTAATACGCCAATATGGTAATGTCACCGGTGGGACTGAGTTTTTATTACCGCAAAGAATTATTTATCAAGATATAATTCTTGTTGTTCTTTTCTTGCACTGAAGTTTCTGTGCATGAACTGTAAGGCAGGCTGTTGGAACTTGTAGAAAGCAAGTTTAGTTTGTAATCTAATCTCAGTAAAGATGAATAGAGCACAGAGTAAAACATATTGAACCAAAGACTAGAACGTACAAAAAGTGCTGTTGTGCTGTGACTGCATCATCATCATCATCAACATCAGCAGCAGCAGCAGCAGCAGCAGCAGCAGCAGCAGCAGCTACTGTTCAGTCATTATGATGAGAGCAAAGCAACAGTTGTCGATGGACGGACAGCTGGAACGTGACTGTAGTATAAAGCCAGTCAGTGTTGTGCATGAGATTGAAGGAAAATCTGTGACGCCACGAGTATGTCGGGTCACATTCATATTAGGAATTGAGACACACTTTGCATACACACACTAATACACACGTACACATACCAGCAGAGCATCGACAGCTCAGGAGACAGACCTGGGCAGCGTTTCAGAAGACACTGTTGCTTTAAACGTGAACGTGTGGTCTAAATTCCTCATATGCACCAAGGTCAGCTGTGTCCAAGCCAGTTACAAAGAAGCCCTTCTGGGTGCATTGTGGGGCTTTTCTTCTTGGAACAACATCTTCCCTGAGCAGAACGCTGCATGGATGAAATCGCTAAACATTTAAAGCAGTGTCAGTATTTTGACCGGCACCTCGCGGCTCTCTGAAGCACAATGACCTGATGGAGAGGATTTATTTTCATTAGTCACCTCTGTTGTTACCCAGCAGGCTCACATTTGATGAAAGACATAAACACAAAGAGAGAAAGAGGAGTGAGATTGGAACAGCAGGCGCTCTCGTGTGTTGTTTGGACACTGAATATGGGTCAAACTAGTGGAGGCAGCATAATGCCTCTATACCTGCCAGGAGACTTTCATCTGTTCTTTAGTTTTTACATCTTGCAGTGTGCGTTTGTGTGTATGAGTTCAGCACACAAAGACATGGCTCTGTTTGCATCTGCTCATCACCTGCTCCCTCTCTGCGTCATTCACAGCTTTCATGTCATTTTGGCATTTCTGTTCCCTCTCTGAAATTCACAAATGTCCTTTCTTCATAAAGGGCAAATGAAATCAACAAACTCATGAGTAGCGTGACCTACATTGCTGTGGCACTTAAACTAGTGTTTCAAATGTAAAACGCATTCTGCTGAGCAGTTATAGGGACCATTTGCTATTTTACCAACAATAATAATAATAAACCTCGCTCCAGCGAAGTCTGTGTGAAAAAGACATTATTTTCTCATGCAGCGTTTAATAACTACAGTTTGTTAAAATAGTTCTTTGTGTGACTTGTATCTGTGTCCAGTAAATGAACGTAATACAAAAACATGATTTTGGTGGAAAGGAAGCAGTTGAAATCTTCCGGTAATGAATGGTTCGGTCAACAGTAATCTCTCCCAATATGCACCATGTGCTTGTTTCTCAGGTGAAGGTGGAGAGTCAGTCAGCATCTTAACGGGCAGACCTTCACTGATCACTCATATTTCCCATGTTGGCGTCGAGTGCGATCACGAAGCCTCTGAGATCAGCATGTGCATCAGCTGAAAGGATTTGACTCTTCAGTTTGACATAAATGCCAGTGAGTCATCGCCGCTACTGCTTTGGCAGCGACGCGCGGGGTGGACGCCATCTGGGCCGAGGGGAGAGGACGGCGCCGTGGACACACAGAGTGCCTGCAGGGCATGCCGGCTTCTGGCGGTGGCTTCTAACGGCGGCGGCTTCTAACGGCGGCGGCTTCTAATGGCGGCGGCTTCTAACGGCGGCTTCTTCTAATGGCGGCTTCTTCTAATGGCGGCTTCTGGCAGCGGCTTCTAACGGCGGCTTCTTCTAATGGCGGCTTCTGGCAGCGGCTTCTAACGGCGGCTTCTTCTGGCAGCGGCTTCTGGCAGCGGCTTCTGGCAGCGGCTTCTGGCAGCGGCTTCTAACGGCGGCTTCTAATGGCGGCTTCTGGCAGCGGCTTCTAACGGCGGCTTCTAATGGCGGCTTCTGGCAGCGGCTTCTGGCAGCGGCTTCTAACGGCGGCTTCTAACGGCGGCGGCTTCTAATGGCGCCGCAACAAAAGAGGCTGCTTTTATTGCTATGGCAATGTGCAGGGTTTGTACCAAGCATAAAGTCCAGGAACTGATAATTGATTTATGATTGATTGCTATTCAGTGTCAAGAGAGTCACAGAGCAGAGAGAGTCACAGAGCAGAGAGAGTCACAGAGCAGAGAGAGTCACAGAGCAGAGAGAGTCACAGAGCAGAGAGAGTCACAGAGCAGAGAGAGTCAGAAGGGCAGCAGCTCACGGCCCTGGAGCTTCCATACAAAGCCTTGGTTGACTGCTTCATCAGTAATTACGCCGTCCGAGGAGCAGAATTTATAATGTGGAAGAAAATATAGTTGTTGAATTGATTAAACAGCTGATCTCTGATGAATCTCCCACAGAAGGTCTCCCAGTACATCCTGAGAGGAAGTGTCAGATTTGTAATATATGCAGCGTTATGAGTATTAATCACTACTGAGCTTCTCTACTGCTCGCCGGTTCCATGAACTACAAATAGCACACTAACCTACTTACGTGCTCTGTGTCCTTAAATATAGAACGGGCCCATATATAATAATATAACCTCATTATCGCAACCTTTTCCTCTGGTTTTCCTCTGTGACGCTGGGCCATTTCCATCAAGCAACTTGTATTGGATAAAAAAATGTGTGTGTGTGTGTGTGTGTGTGTGTGTGTGTGTGTGTGTGTGTGTGTGTGTGTGCTTGACTGTGTTGGCATACCAGTAAGAGCTCCATCATATGTGTCATGAGCGAGAAAGGGTGATCACAGTATAATAATTTAATACAGGAACAGTAAAGTTGTTTCGTAAGCACGACGATGTTTTAGCAGTCCGATCAACTCCAACACACACACACACACACACACACACACACACACACACACACCGTTGGGAATGTCTTCTTACAAACTGCCATGAAGCCATATCTTAGGGGTATGGCATATCTTGTACATAGGGTACACATTAGTCATGTAACTGGCATATTAAGCATTGAGAAGCAAAACTAGCATCATAAAGCATCACCTAGGTGTCATTTCTCAGAGATACACTTTGGTTCAACACCAATAATCATCTGTGAGAGGTCTTACTCTTTCAAATGGAACAAAATGGATTCATTCTACTGACCAATGAAGCATCTCAGGCGCTTTAAGATGTGGGTCATTTGAACCTTGATGTCCTGTTTTAGTTGTCTAGATTCTGTCTTTGAAGATTATTTAAGGCCAACCAGGTTCTCTTAACTGTTGCTTTTAGTTCCTATAGCGTCTTTTCATCAAATATATTGACTTTACAGGAGAGGAGATGGCCCAGTTTAACTGCTATTATCTCAATCGATTATTTTACTTCATTAATCCCCAAGAAACTCAATGGGAGATCCATGTTCTGCTCAATTACTTCCTCTATAGCCTTAGGCTTTACTGACAGTACTTAGAGAGTCCAGCAAAGATAGACGATAGAGAATGTTTTACCTGATTACATTTACACCTGGTATTAGTGTCTACAATAGTTTATTCAGGGTGGTGCTAATTTTTTGACCAGCTTGCCTGAAACCACACGTTGACCCAAGCGTCACTACCGGCGGGTTCAACCCCGATCACAGGTGTTCCTTCTGTGTGGAGTTTCCGCGTTCTCCTTGTCGCAGCGTTGGTTCCCTCCTGGTTCTGTCACGGATTCCCCGTCATATGAAGTGTTTCCAGCCTGTCTGCCAGTTTAATTAACTCTCCTGTGATTTCAGATCCCTCATCCCCGTCACCTGGTCCTCCACCTCACCTGCAGCCCGTTGCCTCGTTAGCACTGTTCAGGTCTTCTCACCTGTGCCAAACTCTCCAGTGAAGCTTTGTGTGATTGTTCTGACCCCGTTCTGCCCACCTTGGATTCTTCTCTGATTTGTTTGCACAACTGAAGAACTTCTCCTGCCATCTGCCTCTGAGTCGTGCGTCTTAACACCTGCTGCACCTCACAGGTTCTCTGGTCAATTGGAGACTCTAAAACGTCCCACAGGTGGGAATGTGAGCGTGAATGGTTGTCTGTCTCAATATGCGCTCTGCGATTACCTGGCCACCTGTCCAGGTGTAGTCTGCTTCCGCCCAATGTCAGCGGTATGGATAATAAAGGGAAATTATCATTGAAGAGAACAAACATGTATTTTGTCCTCATGAATAACTGATTCATGATTACGGATTCATGGCACATGTTAGAATAGCTTGATGAGGCTGATAATATAACCTTCCAACAAAATAATGTGATCAACTAATGTTACTTAGGTTATTGCAAAAACATCTTTTCAACATGAGCCCGAACATGATTGAACTCCATTTGGAGCATTTGGTTCAATCCAACTCACCGTCTACAACAATAGTTCACCGCCTCAGATTTAAAACACATTCTGCGGCTTAATACAAGATCAGACGTTAACATGGACAATACGGTGAAGTAGGGCGACACAGAGCCCTCATTTCTGCTGGATACAGACATTTGTTATGTGGGTCAGTCTCCCGGACAGTTTTCACAGTGTGCGTCCTCTCAGAGGCGTTGTGACTCCATATCTTGTGAATAAATGTCTGCAGCTCTTGAGACGTCTGTTCATATATCTCCCTGTCTGCTCATCGTGAGACGCCGCTGATTTCACACGGTTAATCTGGTGTTTTCCACATCAAGACCTGAACAAATGGACATATGATCGAAACGGGCTTACATGTCTTATGGGTCGTTGTACTTACTGTTGTACTTTCACTAGACTATGAACAATAATCCCTTTGAGGATCTTTGGTCGCACATTATTTTACAGTGGCTTTATACCATACTGGGTTCAATATTTCTCAACCTTACTTACACTTTCAGCTCTAGTCTGTGAAAGTCTTCACAGTACGAAATGTACCTAAAGTGACTCGACAGAGCGTTTCCCAACGTGTAAACTTGCACCCCGCTAAGTACATGATGTATGAGAGATTATCATTAAACGCTATTTTGTTCTCCATTTCCTGAGTTGGGAGCTCAGTTAGTGCCGTTTAAAAACACTTTGACCAATCAATATGAAATCAAAGTGGGAGAATAATGCACCCGAAAGTGAAAATTCACAGAAATACAAGATTACAAGGACTATATTAAAACGCTCCAAGTAAATCATAAACTTCCTTTTTAGCCTAACTTCTTCAAGATAAAGGTTTTGCCCACTTTCAACTGCTTGACGTCAGTGAATGTGGGCTTGAATAAAAGCGTCTCATCAGTGTGTATTCCATCACCCACATGATTCAGACCTGCAGTTTACTCAAACTAATGAGCAGCAGAAAAGATGTTGACACTCAGTGGCCCAATTTTAAGCCATTTCATTTTGGGTGATAGGCCCCTGTGATGTCATCATAATCTTGCCTCTTGTTTAGAAGTTACAGCTGCTCTGCACTGAGAAGTGGAAAACAGAGCAATCCCTGAGGAACACAGATGGTGTTGGTGTGTGTGAGTGCATGTTAATTTGTGTCTTGTTATGCAGATGCACACGTTTTGGTCTGAAGTAGGAGCATGATAAGCAAGAACGAGACAGAAAAAGAATTTCTTTAATGGCAATAGCAACTGCACATCTGCAGAAATGAAATGGTTCTTCATCTGTACTGTTCTCTCACGAATACGTTATTCTGTTTAAAGGTGCTGATCCAGCTGAAAGATCATTGTGAGTCCCTGTGTGTGGTAACACACTCTCCACCATGCTCCCTCCACCATGTTCCCTATATCATGCTCCCTCCATCATGTTCCCTCCACCATGCTCCCTATATCATGTTCCCTATATCATGTTCCCTCCATCATGTTCCCTCCACCATGTTCCCTATATCATGTTCCCTCCATCATGTTCCCTCCACCATGTTCCCTCCATCATGCTCCCTCCATCATGTTCCCTCCATCATGCTCCCTCCATCATGTTCCCTCCACCATGCTCCCTCCATCATGCTCCCTCCACCATGCTCCCTCCATCATGCTCCCTCCACCATGCTCCCTCCACCATGTTCCCTATATCATGCTCCCTCCATCATGTTCCCTCCACCATGCTCCCTATATCATGTTCCCTATATCATGTTCCCTCCATCATGTTCCCTCCACCATGTTCCCTATATCATGTTCCCTCCACCATGTTCCCTATATCATGCTCCCTCCACCATGCTCCCTCCATCATGCTCCCTCCATCATGTTCCCTCCATCATGCTCCCTCCATCATGTTCCCTCCACCATGCTCCCTCCATCATGCTCCCTCCACCATGCTCCCTCCATCATGCTCCCTCCATCATGTTCCCTCCACCATGCTCCCTCCACCATGTTCCCTATATCATGCTCCCTCCATCATGTTCCCTCCACCATGCTCCCTATATCATGTTCCCTATATCATGTTCCCTCCATCATGTTCCCTCCACCATGTTCCCTATATCATGCTCCCTCCACCATGCTCCCTCCATCATGCTCCCTCCATCATGTTCCCTCCACCATGTTCCCTCCACCTTCTCCCTTCAACATGCTCCTTCCACCATGCACTCCTAAAATTAGCAATGGAGGTAAAAATATGTACAGTTCATGAAGAACGTAGTGGTACAGAGTTTACTTTGGCGGCCGCCATCGTCTGAGTAATAAATGGGAAACGCTGTATTCAATGTGTGGAGGTGAGTCAGAGGCTTCAGGCGAAGACAATCGTGTGAGAAGTGGCACACAGCACCAGGGATTCAGACCACAGCTTAACACAGCAAGAAGGCCACTCATTGTTCAGCCTTTTGCTGAACAGCCTGCCCCGAGGGAGGAATGGTGGGGAGAGACAGACACAGAAAGAGAGAGACCAAAAGAAGAAAGATTACTCAGGAAGATACACTGACCTACATTTTGTCCAGTGGAATACTGTGTCAGCAGCACACCACAAATTCATCTGTAAACCACAGGAACGTATACTGTAAAAATCAAACGGCTTACACATTGTCAAACAGATCATGTTGCACTCAGGGCATGAAAATGTGTTTCAGAAGTCACAAACAGTGAAAACAATATATATTTCAATTAGTCTGAATGTTTCAATTGGACTGGATGTCTGCAGAGTCTGTGACATTTCAATTTGTTTTCAAAAGCATTTTTTGTCTTCTTTGTAAAGATGTTTTCTGCGAGGCATTTTGGTTTCTGCAGATGAGCGTAGGCATTATGGAGAAGACATGCAAAAAGGCCCCAAGGCCTGAAGCCAGGATGTTTCAGTTATATGGCTTGAGCTCTACCCCTCGACTGCCGAGAGGCTCTGTCGAAGTTGGAGATACTTATCGAAGGTGTGGGTGTCAGGAGAGCCGTCAAAATGGACTTGGAGAGACTCATATCTTGAGTCTGTCTCATTAAAATGTGTATGTGGCAGTCGTCAGTGTTTTACTCTGACTGCAGTGATGATGACAATGAGCCAGAGCTTTAATAGTCCTCTAGCACCAAGTGGCCCCCAAAAATTGACCTTAAATGCCAGTGCATATATTTGTGATTGAGGGATTTCCTCCACACGGCTCTCAACATGGTGACGAGCCGCTAGCAATGCTAACAGCATGAACAGTGTAAATACTAGCAACAGTGTGCAGCTGAGGGTTCAACCAGAGGGTGAGCGCTGCACTTACTTCTGCGATGCCGTTGTAGGTCGGGTAGCGTCACCTGCAGTCATGTGCAGAGGTCATGTGCAGCAGTTCTGTGCAAGTCATGTGCAGCGGTCATATGCAGCAGTCATGTGCAGCAGTCAAGTGCAGCAGTCATGTGCAGCAGTCAAGTGCAGCAGTCATGTGCAGCAGTCGTGTGCAGCAGTTGTGTGCAGCGGTCATATGCAGCAGTCAAGTGCAGCAGTCAAGTGCAGCAGTCAAGTGCAGCAGTCATGTGCAGCAGTCGTGTGCAGCAGTTGTGTGCAGCGGTCATATGCAGCAGTCATGTGCAGCAGTCAAGTGCAGCAGTCATGTGCAGCGGTCATGTGCAGCGGTCATATGCAGCAGTCAAGTGCAGCAGTCATGTGCAGCAGTCATGTGCAGCAGTCAAGTGCAGCAGTCATGTGCAGCAGTCGTGTGCAGCAGTTGTGTGCAGCGGTCATATGCAGCAGTCAAGTGCAGCAGTCATGTGCAGCAGTTGTGTGCAGCGGTTAGCGGTCATGTGCAGCAGTCGTGTGCAGCAGTCAAGTGCAGCAGTCATGTGTCATGTGAAGCAGATATGCAGCAGTCATGTGCAGCACTCGTGTGTGATTGGCCTTCGAGGGCCGTGCAGGCGGCGATTATCAAGACAGTGGGGAAACAGAGAGACTCACATGCACTACAACTGAACAACGAAAAGTTGTTTGCTGCTAAATCAGTACTCTCATATTCTCATAGTCAAATTGAGCAATTTCAGTGTTGCTATTATGAATTGACAAAAGTGGAAAATGATTTGCAATGACGATAACTGTAACTTTACAATTCATTTCAACATGTTTTGTTTTTAGCTTGTCTTCAAGAAACACCGTCATCACTATTGCATTATAGCAGAAGTGTCCCATTGTCAGCCAGAACGGCCAATGAGATCATTGAAAGGAAATATTTTGGTATTAAGATGAAAAGTACAAGAAAGTGAATGTGTCTGTGCTGTCTGCAAGCAGTGCCAACGTCTAAAAGTAAATAGTAGGTTTCAGTATGCTCAAAGCAACCCTGTCAGAAACAAATGGAAGTGGTTTTCAGACAAAAAGCAGGTCAGTCGATCGTCTGTTTAAACAACGTTTTTGACTTGTTGCCATACACACACGCTTTGTTCCTCTGCCGTTCTCTTTCTGTGAGTCTGTATGAGTATCGTCATCATGTGATGTTTCTGCTGGCTTCGAATGCGTCCCTGACTTAGTGAGTCATCTATGATTGGCCGTTACAGCAGCAATAGATTCTGCAGAGCGTTGTCTTCACTTCATTGTCAATCTGTTGGAGTCTCACTGAGCTCTACATTGAGCTGTTTGTCTTTCTTGGAAAATACATCAATGCTGCTGCTGCATCCAATCTATACCGGCCTGCTGTTTCTGCTGCTCGCCTGAAGGTCCATCGCAAAGTGTCTGGCGATGAATCCAGGCTGAGGGGTTTTCAGAAATCACAGGACACTGAAAAGCTACTTACCCCACGTGTTTTATGCCCAGCCCTACGAATATAACTTCATGGGTGTAGAAGCTGTTACAGGGTCAGACACTTGAACTTCAAAGTGTAAAACACCATTTTGCTAAAGGTGCAGTGTGTTTTTGCAATATGGGATGAATAGTTGAAAGTTGTTGCTTGTTTACCTGCTGCAGAAATATCCATGCAAACATGGGTTATGCCTTATTACACCATGACTCATGAAATTCCTGAGAAACTATATCTGCTGTCAAAAAAAAGCTCCAAATTCGTGAATCTGCCTTTTCCAACAGTCTACTCTATATCATTGTACCTTGCACTAGTAAAAACAGTAGAAAAGCAGTAAAAAAGCAGTAGAAAAGCCAGGCATCCATCTCAACATACATTACAACAAACAGACAAATAGAGTAACATGATAAAAGCACTCAGAGCTCCAGGTCCCCTGTGTGATGGCTGCTGGAACAAAGCTGGTTCATAGCGCTTTGTTCTGCGTCGTGGTGCAACATGCCTCCGTCTGGAGGGGAGAAGCTGGACCTCCCTGTGCAAAGGGTGGAGTCGTCCTTTAAACAAAGCCGGCTGTCCGTTCGAGCCGTGTGGTGTTCAGGGACTCTGGACTGAGTCGTGTCTCACGATCAGCCTGCTGGTCCGTTTCACTATCTGATGCAGAGAGTTTCTGCTCTTTGAAGACAGGTTTCCAAAGAGAAAACCTGAGAGAACACTTGTTGTTTTGTTGAAGAGCAAACTCATTTCAATGCAGACAAAACCAAAAAAGATGTTTTATCATACGCATAATGCATTTTAGCTTCAGGTGTAAATTGGGTTATTTTATTGTCAGCACATTGAGAGGTCAAGGCAGATGGATGTGTTTTCTCTCCATGGAGTGTTTGCTGCCTGCGTCTGCAGAACTGGGTCATGTCCAGTGCCGACCAGACAAACCAGAAGTCACAAATCTGGATAACGAGAAATGCCAGCGCACGCCATTAACATGCATTGTTTTGTCTACCACCTCATAATCCTTAAGTGACTAAAAAAAGCGTTTTCAGCCCTCTAACTGATGTCTGCAATATTACTGCACGTAAAACAATAACATCTTGAAAAAAGAGTGACATTATCATATCTTTTATTTAGGAACGCAGATCACACAAAATAAACAAATTGTCAACGTTGTAAAATAATGTAGAGACAAACATCTAAAAGAAACTGGAAGCTTACTGTATTTCTGTCACAGGAATGTGGCTCTGAAAGTAATTTAACATTCATAAAAAACATTTGGCTGCTTTCTCAAGCTGATCATTCTCAATAAACACCATCCTGAATCTCCAGTTGTCTTCAACTTCCCAACTTATTAACTGCTATGTTGGTGGGTAAGAATAACAAAACAATGGGTTATGCTTTTTCAAATGTAATTTATTTCCCATCATTTCTCATTAATTTCAAAGGAGGTTCCTAGAAAGAAACACAGATATGTTAATTTGAAACTTCTTATCATTTTAAAACATAGTTAACAGTAAAAGTACAATGTTCTTCAGCAAAGTATCCTATCTTGGTCCTCAAACGCACCACTATGAAGAATTGCTGCCTCAAGAGTGAGAATCAGTTAAAAAGAGGTCTTGAAAAAAGAACAAATGTGCAATAAAACCGTCATCGGTCTAGTCAACTGAACCCTTGATGATAACGATTGTGTTTTGAATTTGTAAAGTGCAATTGGAAACTCAGAATGGAAGTTATTGTTCAATATTTACCACAACTCAATGTGTCCATGTGTGTTTTAGAGCTGTAGAGATGGTTATTCAGAAAAAAAAATATTGACCAGCTTTAGGGTGAATTCAAGGGGAGCGCATTGATTTGCAATAATCTTCATTCTGAAGCGTCGGCGGCCCGTCTTTGACTCCACTGACGGTGAAGGGCGGGCCATTCAGCTGCTTCACCCGCAGTATTAAGTGTGCATCGTCTCAGACAAATTCCTGACTGATGAATATTGAGTGTTGACATTTCTTTGAATCCGGGTGGCAGTTCAGTAAGCACAGCAAGACAAACTTTAAAGTAGGTCAGCGTCTGCTCTGCCGCTTCACTCTTTCCGAAACATGCTTGTTTGGCCTCAGACTGCAAACACAAGCAGCCGCATTCGTTCACCATTATCTTCCAACCTCTGTAATCCTCACAGCTCCCTTTTTCTACCTGCGCAAAGATGCGTTTGAAAGGAACTGTGGCAGTGTTTTGTACCCTTGAAAGTCGTATTCATTAAGGTGCAGTGACGGCCAAACGGATGCAGGAAGCTTACTTTGTAACGTGATCAGTGTATTCCTGCTAAATCTTGAAGTTGCTGGATACGAACTTCGTAACCCATATTCCATCCTTTCTATAGCTGAAGAGATGCGTGTTAACTATGGCAGCTCCTTAGTTGAGGCAACTTTGTATGGGCCCCATGGCCAGCAGGGGGCAGAGTCTATGACGACGCTAGCATTATGTGATCCAAAAAAACACAACCCTGATTTAAAAAGCAGGAAAATGGTTTCCCCTGAACTATACTGTAGATGTCACAGCCTCCATTTTGGTTTCAGTCCGATGCCTACATCAGTCATCTGGTATCGGAGAGTTACAGTTTCCATGGTAGATATAGACAAGTCCATTACAGCGATAGTACATCTGAAACACGTCTCCGTATCCGTGGTCCCGCCACCAGGTGCACAGCTGCCGGTTCCACCCGCAGGCCAACGGGTAAAACAGTTCGGGGTGCTCCATGCCGATCATGGTGAAGAAGTCCTGGTCCCCCAGGTGGCCCCTGAAGCGATACTGGTCTGCCAGTTTGGCCACATTGCTAGGCTCCAACAATTGGTTATAGAGTGCCGAGTCCCTCATAGCACCGAGGTCCAATAACATCACGCCGCTGTTGAAGCCCGGGAGGCCGTCGGGAGGAGGATCCCCCACTCTGGTCTGAGGGTTCTCCTTACGATACTGCCAGAAGGTGTGTCTGAGGAAAGACAGAAACGTGCCCACAAACAAGGCCTCAAGTCAGTCCTCAAGGTGCATCCATCTTTTGAATAAACTTTACTTATTGCGCGGGTTAGCGATGGAGCGAGCCAAGTTAGCTTGCAAACTGGCAGCTTCATTAGCCACAGTAGCTTGCCGGCTAGTCAGTACCAAATTTCCAGCAGCACCTTTAATGCAACAACACATGAATGAATGAATCTTGTGTCCTCTCTTTCTGGCTCACAGACAACCAAACCCAAGGAAAAAAGTTGCACTACCCATTTTATCAAGAGATTTATTCAAGTGGTTACAAAACATAGGATGACTGGAACATGCAGTTGTCAAGAATAACGGACAGCTCTCTAACACACAAGCCCTCTCTTGTGTTGATTAAAAAACGCGTCTTTCTCATCCTGCACTCATCCCTCTGCAACGTCTGGAGCGTGTACATCAACAGTTAAATGGCTCTCAGTATGTTCGGGCTGTTGCACGTCAAAGAAAGTGAGGGTCAACCCTGTTTCAGTCCACATTTGCTGAACAAACAGCACTGAACGAAAACACGCTGTTCCAGGAGTGTCAGAGCGTGCTGAAGTGCCAGATGCTTGTGCCAACTCGGTCCTGCCAACACACCAACTCCTCAGTAGCTCCATGACACACAGCGCTGCATTCATCAAGCATTTGGATGCACAGTAGTTACTTGCATCTCCAAAGGTAAGACCTTTTGTGGGATTTATTCATATTATTATGTCATTTTAAAGTCGACCCTGGTGAGGAAAGTTATAGTTTAGTGGTATGGATGGCACATGCTTCATGTTATGCATTACAAGTGTAAGAAAGGATCTTTTTTTGGGGGCAGACTTGACTGGCTTATGAGCCAGTCAAGTCTGTATTTGCAGGTTGCATGGTCCATTAGATTGAGTCAAGTTACAAAATATGGGAGCTTTCTAGAGTGGAAGCAGATGTTCACAGTTTATTTGTCAGAAGTAGAGTTGTGAGAAGGATAATGAAGGATAAGGGATTGCGTTACCTCACTAAAAGTTTCCGTACATTCAAATTAAATATTTTCTGATTCATGAAACCTTGCGCTCACCTGCCAGTGCAAAATCTATTTTTATAAATCCCAAATCAACCTGTGAATGGACACCGCTGGTTCAGCCGCAGAGTCACCCATAAACGGTTAATGCAGAGCACCTCATGTTGAGTGTGAATGCATAGAAACGAGCCTGCCGATCAATGGGTCACGGCTGGTTTGCCAGTTTATGTTAACGAAAATATATAAGTGCAAATTAACGTGTGATACGAAGTGAAATTAAATGTGTGAGAGGCATCATTAAACCCCGAATGGTGCATCTCACATTGCTTTTCGACAATCTGGCTTCAATTTACCACCTCAACTCCCGTCAAATTAGTTAGCTCATAACTTGTGCGTGGGAAGTGGCTCCTCTCTCAAGCGGTTCAGATCCCAGTACAGTTGACCCAAGCTGGGAGAATATTCCCTCTCCAGGCACTGAGTGTATGTTTGCATATTCAACCCCTGATGTACGAGTGTGTATTAGTTATTTATCTCTCAAGACAAGGCGATAAACCCCATACGGGAGAACTAACAGCACTTTCATGTTGCTGTGGTTCTAATACTTAGAACAAGTCCACCACTCGTTTCTGAGCTGTGGGTGTACTATTTTTATTTTTTGTACAAGTGAAGTGCTTTCTGTATAGGACAGGATTCTTTATTGCATGTATGTATGATAATATTCTTAGTACTGGCCAAGCCTGAATAAATCTACTGTAGATTAACACGAATGAATGGAGGAGTTTGTCGTCTTAAAACACAAGGAGATAGAAGACAGACCGAGCTGTTGCAAGGCAGGCAAAAAACAAGGAAAGGGAATCACCCTTTAAGTCACATGAATAAAATCAGCTGTATGCTCCTTTGATGCAGATACACACATGTGGGAAAGTGTGTAGAATAATTAGGATTCGTATTGTCGAGGGCTCCTCTCTCTCTGTGCAGCTCGATCAAATCTCGTGGGAGCAAAAGATTCTCTGAGTCATGCTTTGATATTATAGCTGACCTACATTCAGCAGCTGTAGCTTGTCCACACAGTTTTACACAATCTGTTGGTTTGGTAGCTGGAGTCTTGTGGCCTCTGTGGAGCGTTTATCATCTTGAAGACGTACACTACGTGCCTAGAGACACATTCAGGGTGAGTAAGTCAGCAAGGGAGCGTTTACACAGACTTTTCCATTCGGTTCCACTTTCTTATGTCAGAACAGCAGAATAGTGCTTTGCTTTTAAGTGTCACGGTGTCATAAGACTGTCATGTCTCATGACTACTAAGCCAGTGCTACTGGACCTATGTAACGTGTTTCTGGTTTGAAAGTAAGATCATTTACAAATAGAGACACAATTTACTTTGGTTAATTGATATTAGGTATTTGTATATTTTTTACAAACAACACTGCAGCTAGCTTTTGATAGACCCGATAATAAACATTTTAATATCTCCACCTGGAGCAACATGCAAATCAGGCTAATCTTCCATTCTTCTGCATGATATTTTGGGGTGACCAGTTATGGCTACACGCCCAAGGACCAGGAGGGGTCCTTTGATTCCTTGTTTTTTACTGCCATTGACTGCCTGCTGACGCGTCACTCAACACACGGGATGACACAGCTGAGTGCATCGCCACCCCCGAGAAGCCGAGGGGTAAAACAGCACCAGAAGTTCTGTTAGCTGTTAGCCACTCGGCTCAGTAACCGGCTGCTGCTCAGCCGCTGCTACGCGAGCAGGAAGCAATGGAAATGTCTTGTAATTTTTTCCATCATACTTTTTAAAGAACTGCAGGGTCGATACACAACGGCACCAGTTTACAATGATTTGCTTAACTACATCTGTCTCTCATATCAAATAACTCAAAAAGAGTCTGGCGAAAAGGACGATAACTTATTGCAACTTTCCGTTGGATCAGCCTCAAGTGGTGCAATAAGATATCTTTAATATAGTGTTTGGATCATTTTTAATTAAATTATCAAACTGGACATTAGTAAAAATGTTCAGCTTTTGAAAAGTGGTGAGATTTGAATGGCAAAAATACAAAATGCCTCTATGTTCTTTGTCACAATGACATCAGTTGTCAAACAGACTAGAAGGGTTCTGCTTCTGAGCTGCACAGATGATGACAGAGCAAAACTTGAGAATAATTGCGATGCGTGACACAGCGGAGACGCTGCACACAAAACAAAAAGTGCGACTTGCTTCTGGATAATGTCTCTCATTGTGCGTTTGTGGTTTTGAAGATGACACTTGTGAGCGTGTGTCTCGTCTCTGACGTTTTTAAAACATTATAAATGCAGCTTTTGGGGAAAGACGTGACATTTTTCTAACGATGAACTTTTTCTGTGCAGGATGCGTTGTGAATGCGGCTGGTGGGAGGAAGCAGCACAATGCTCCATCCATTAGCACCCAAACAGTGTGGGAGCTGAGAGACCACAGAACACAGGAAAACACTTCAGGTGAGCGGATTGCACACAATACTTGACAAATACCAAGTTTGAAAACTAAAATATAACAAAGTCCATTGACCACAGGCTAATGGTTTACAAGCCCGCTCACTGGACTCTGGCCGCATCATCTGCTAAAGAAACACTTCATGCATTGGCAGTGTCCATGCGGGCGTGTTTTAGGTTGCATTGCAGCAGTAAAGACAGATCTCCGTCTTTTCTCCAGTTCATTTCCAGCCAAATCTCCTATTGCTTTGAATAAAAGACAATCCTGATTATAAACGGAAAAATACTACTTCCATTAAAACAACATAAATCCCACATTCAGTAAGCGTGTCTCTCGGTCACATAGTCTCTCCGGTGAGGCTACAATTTATAACGGCTTCACAAAGACTGATATGAACAAATCAGAGCATGTTATACTTTTTATCCATCAACAACACAGTCAACATTCTAATATGCTGGGAGGCGAACCAGTTCTTGTCCTTCATGACACTGCACTTGGTGGTCACACACACACACACACCCCACTAATAAGTATGACATTTGGATGCATGACACTGGAATGAGCATCATTCTGTGGATCATTAGAGAAGCCACGTTGTTGCTCTCAGATACTGCATTTCTTTGTTTAGTTGGAAAATGACTGATGTGGCAGTTAACACTGCTGAGGATCTTGTGAATCTGAGAGACTTCAGATGTTCTTTCTCACTAAGAAACTGTGAGAGAAAATCACTGTTAGTGTGCAAGCGGGGCCAATTAAAACGACAAACAGCTCAGCAATAACCTTAACCCATTAAAACAACAATCAGCTCTAACCTTAACCCATTTTTATCACAAAGTATTTTGTGTGGTCCTGATGAATGTGCATCACTAACATCTGCCGTGTTGTGCCACACTGCCTACCTGTAGACTGGCTGCATCTCTCTGGTGATACCGATTACCGCTCCTGGTGGAAACTGGTCAAATTCTTGGAAAAGGTCCCTGATGTTGGTTTTGTATTTCAGGTCCAGGTCCAGCTGCACGATGCGCGTCAGGCCTGAGAGAAGAACACGACACGTTGAGAAGGCAGCATCAAACTGAAAAAACATCCATGACTATTCTAAACATGTGTAAACTGATTGCCGGTTGACCGCTTGCTCCAGTGAGTGAAGGATTAATGACAGTTCATTTTTAACCAAGTTTGCGAAATGACCAACAAAAAAACAGCGTGTATAATTATTGGAAGCGTGGCGTCGCCTCCAGAAGAACTATAACTTATAATATAACTAGAACGATAACTTCTCTCTTTTCTTTCGTAATTTATTTCCTCAATCAAAAGCAGGTAACAAGCGCTGCAGTGGCAAAAGCAGGAAGTCGTCCAGTCAACGCAGGTTGAGCGTCTAAAACAACACCCCGAACAGCCGGAGGTTCAGCTCTTTAATACACGGTTTTCCCTCATCAACATATCAGCAGCAAAGTAACATTGAATTGTCAAGAGGAGGAGAATCACATGTTCTCATCTTCCCTCACGGAAAGGGACGAGCGAATCTGCTGCCCTAATGTCAATATCCTGAGAACAGGTGTGTGTGTTGAGGCGTGCAGGCGTGTGACTGAGGTTCCCTTGAGAACCAGACACTTCTAGACACAACCATCTGCATAGCACATCGGTTGCTGACCTCGCTAACCCAACCTGAACTTTACTACACATGAATATGAAAAGCATCTACAGAAATTTAAGAAGCACATGATCAGTACTGTCTAATCACTGCTTCCAGGAATACACGGCAACATGAGACTCTGACCAGACCGTTGACAAGCTTCACACAATTAAGTGCTCAGTTTGTGCAGCGACATGTCTAGAAATTTGGGCATGACTGTACAAAAACCTAAAACCTCCTGACAGCTGGGAGTGAACATACAGTCAAGTATGTTGTGTGGATGAAAGGGTTGCGGCAGTATCCAGGATATTCAGGCCCTCATCTGTTCATTGTTTCAGTTTCCTATGTTTTGCTGGTAGCCAAGGTGACGAAAAGGTTGGGAAATACAGGAACAACAACATGATTATTGAATTGATGGAAACATTTGTCAGCTTTAGGCAAACTGTCAAATACAACAACAACAAAAACATGTAATAGCAGAAGACTGCAGAGTTGGTACACTGAGGAGATGAGAGAACTTCACTACATGGGTTGTCTGCATCGTGGCCTTCAGAGCTCAATTCAACATCATTTGAGTTTCAGTCCTTTAAAGCCACGGTGAGATCCAGCCACCAGCAACTGTAGCTTGTGTAAACCAATAACAGCTGCACACAATGTGTATTCACAATGTTACATTCTTTATTCCAGTGTGTAATATGTAATCATGAGAAGGAAAATAAAGAAACTACACTTCAAAAACAGATGATTAGCTATCAGTTTAATACATGTGCAAACAAGGAGGAAGTCTTCGTGGCAACATGTGAGCCTTTGCTCGACTAATCTCCATGCTAATGTCCATCTTTACGTTGCACTGCTAATAAAAGTGTATGTTTCTTTCTTTTCTTTATCTACAACGTTTTGCAATGGACACCAGTGTTGCTTGAAAGCCATTATAAATAAGCACAGCATCTATGTCTGGCTTCTAGAACTTTGCATCTGTAAAACAAATGGTGTGTCCATTGGGGTGAAAAGAAAAGAGGTGTCCAATGCAGGACTGTACTCAAAAGGGCCAAATATCACAAAGAAACATCCTCATTTTGGAAAAAGAAAACACTCAACAAAGCCAGATGAAAGGTATGAATGCAACTCTGGGCCCATCAGAGCTACACATTTGCTGCAAAGGTATTCGAGTGGCGGTTTCTGTTGGAACAAGTTGTGGAAAAAAGAAGACTCAGCAGTGCGACGGCAACCTGCTTTCTGTGCTCTGCAAACAAGGAAGCGGCCATCACAATGCCTCCATGCACTGTGGCAACACAGGGGCTCGGGCGGGTAATCTCTGAGTGGCCGACGCTGTTTGTTTGTACTAACGGGGCTTAACTGGTGGCAGAATAACAGGAAGAGTGGACTACTGTTGTTACAACGCTGTGGTGTGCTGGGTTTCATGTTCAATGACTCAACAGTCCTGAGAAGGTGAAGGCAGTGTTATGATTTCAATAAAAAGGGGATTGAGTGGACTAGAAGACTCCGTGTTTGTTGTACTTTTTCACATCATTCATTTTGCCTTAAGGCGATCGCTCTCCTCTAAAGATGTCCAATTATGTAGCATATAAGAGTTCTCCTATAGTAAGAATAAGCATTTGCTTCTACAATATTATCTGCCACTGCAAACATTTAACAGCCAGTTGTTGATGTTGGGTTTTGGCCGCTTTTATAATAATTTTCTCTTTTTTTTTGAAGCAATTTGCCTTGTTGTATATTTGTACACGCCGACTCCTGTTCGACCCTCGCTGACAGTTTGTCTCAATGAATCCACGTGAAGAGTTGTTATCTCTGTGTTATCAGCTCTGGGGAAACAGGATGGGAGGTCTGATTATAGCAGGTAACTCTTTGGTGCTTATCTTGGAATTCCAAGAGGCACTGATGGCAGGTGAAACAGATGGCTGTCAAGAGGCAAATCAAGATAGAACCTTAAAGCTATTGCAATAAATCATCATATTTTATATCCATCTGTTGTGAGATTTCAGGTCTGTTTGACAACAAATAGTTGAGCTACTAACTCACTTTCTCGTAACATCTTTCTCACTGTAGCGGAGCGTTTCACGCATCAGCGGCGCCACGCCGCCTGAGGTGGAAAACTGAAGTCCCAGCATGCCGAGCCCTCTGGAGGGGAAAGTGAACATGGAACAGCTCTCCACCAACAGCAACACGGCTTCATTCATTACAACGTTCACAACATTTCCATTGTGCAATTTCATTTTCCATCCTCATAAGACAGATGGTGTAAAATAGTTTTATACTTTTTTATCCATTTGTCTAGTGACTGCATATAAATGCATATAAATGATGTATTCCTTTAGTAAAAATATAGTATTTTTGTATTATATTATTGATAGCTGTTGTGTAATATATAATAGCTATTAGCTTCCATACAAATATTACAAATAGACTCCATAGGTCTAAACTAAATAAACACCACATATCTCTAACTTATAATAAACAAACACTTTTCTCTTCGGGCTGCATCGATGGTCACTGCTGACGATTCCCTCAAGCTTTTTCTTCTCTTTTGACAACCAAATCAAACTTGCTGAAATCAGAAAGTTCGCCCACTTCACAAGTTAGAGGATGTTAAATTTCAAGCTGATATTTTTATTTATGGACATCACATGCGTCTTCAAATCATAAATGATGTTCTGTGTCTACTGTGATGTTTTCTGAATGAAGAGTTTTAGGAAAATTGTACCGCCGCTCCCTCAGTTAAGACGACCCCGTTGTGCCCTTTGGAGATAAAAGAGATTCTTTAAATAGAAGCGTGTGACCACTTGGACACAAAGCAGACGGCTCATGTGGTTGATCGATAAGCATTTCAGGGACACGTGAGACACCGTTTCGGACCAGCCGGCACCCTACCATGCGGCTAACCCTTTTAGTGTTTGACTTTCTACACCAGCCGAGTCACATGTACCCATCCCACTTCCTGCTTGGATACCAGTCCAGCTATACGCACAATACATATATACATACACATACATACATACATACATCCACATATACATATATACATACATCCACATATATATACATACATCCATATATATATATATACATACATCCATATATATATACAGACATCCATATATATATACATACATCCATATATATATACATATATATATATATATATATATATATATATATACATACATCCATCCATATATATATATATATATATATATACATACATCCATATATATATATATATATATATATATATATATATATATATATATATATATATATATATATATATATATATATATATATATATATATATATATATATATCCGTTATGTTCGGGGTTTTTTTTAGTCCGCCTCTTTGTGATGATTTAAATTCCTTCATTGTAAATGAAATACTTTTATTTTACCAATTCCAAATATTATGCTTATACTACATAATACTATTCTATATATTGCTTACGCGAGTGAGCTGCTCGTACCCGACACCATCGGACAGACTCCTCCAGCGTACAAGAGAGTACTCTGAACAAATGTGTGTCATTCAAACACAAGATGCCACACTGGCAATATGTTTAGCTTCACCACAAATTACTTTTCAGAGCTGACAGCCAAGAGAAAATCTCACCCTGAATCCTTTTCTCACCAAGCACAATATTTAATTTCTCATCCTGTTTTGCTTCAGCAATCATTTCTTGATTTGAACCGGAAGTGACAGCCTGTTTTTCTGAGTAATGTAAATAGCATACTTTGATGTGTTGAAACCTGAATTTGACCACAGGGGCTGACAAGCCATCAAATGTGGACATGCGGCATCTGTCTTTGGTGGAAAGCTAAGAAATAAAGAAATGCAGCTTCCAGCTCCAGCGATTTCTAATACCAACCTGTTTATGAAAATACTTTTTTATGCACAAAACTGCTGAAAAACTCTTTGCTTCAGAGTGGAAAACTAACCCTAACCCTGCACCTTCTGTTCATGAAACGTGAAGCCCTATTATATTCTTTTTTATTATTATGCATAAATCATAACTAAAAATATGATGGTGTCCTGCTGTCTGCTAGACAGAGACTTTAGGTTCCCTATGTGTGCCTATGACAACTTTTTCTTCAAAGCGCATGTGTGTACGTGTCCCATCCTGCACATCCAGTGAAATAAACCCCGACAGAGGAGATGGCTGCATCCGTCAGCACCAACACGGGGGGCACTAATGTGGGCAGCAGCGACAGAACACATCCTGCCTCCCTCGCTCCCCAGGGCCTCTGCAGCATGCCACGTGTCGGTTAGATACCTGCCCAAGCTGCTGTTTCCAGCTGTGCAGCAGCAGTGCCAGGATAGAAAAGTGAGCAACTGAATAACCTTAAAATATGGTCTACCAGAGAAGAATAAGAAGAATCATAAAGCTGTATTGAGTAGCATACAGCAGTTATGCAAAAACAACCTTGCTTCTCTTAGATGTAATATTTAGGTCAGGCAACAGTTTGACGTTGTTTTGTCTGGAGATGTTTTATCTCATGATAGAAAAACTCAAAATAGAGTTTAAAAAAACAACAACCCACAAACAAGTCACCAGATCCCATGAGGCCACCTTTGGATTGACTTAAGACACACGTAGATCAGCCATAGTTTTAGATCCAAATATGACAAAATATGCTTTTTCTTACTTTCAGGCATGATGTGATGCATGGCAACAGACAGGAAGAAGATGGCGTCGCTGTAGTAAGCCCCAGAGCCAGCGCTGAAGTGCTTCTGCATGGCCTCCACAATAGGGAATAGCTTCTTTGTGAGAGCCGACACGTCATGAAAGAACACCTGCAGATCAACACAGAGGGATTCATGTTAGTACTGCAAAGTCCCATCTGCAAAGCGCTGGGAATATATGGAACTTTAAAGATATTCATGAGGCCGTTGGACCATATCACCCTACAGGAACATGTTCTGATAGCACTATGTCCACAAGTTGTGATATACACCAACGTTGGGAATGTTCTTTGAATTAAGCTTGCCAGCGAACAATAAGTGGAGTTACTCCTTTGCGCGTTTCCGTTCATTTCAGAACAAACTAAAAATGACAAGCCGTGCACAGATGAAAGGAAGGTAACGTGGGAAGTGACTCAGAGGAATCTGACACTTGCTCTCAGGGCATTACAAACGACTACTTGCCCCGTGCAACTTCTCAAATAAAGCTTTCAATGTCCACCATTAGTAAGAAAACCATGGTGCAATCAGAAAAAGGTATTTTTAGAACATCCATAAAAAATATGGAAAATATGCTTCATCTTTTTACAAACCAAATTTCAATAAATGCACGACAGCTGTGAGGCGTAAGAATCGCGCGACACAACGAATCGATGATGAAATTTGTTGCCAACTTTCTTAATAATTGATTTATTGATTCGTTGCTGCAGCCCTAAACGTAACATTTTACATTTCAAACATGACAACATGCATCGACACGTCAGTGCTCTCTGGTGGGCAAAGGTACGTGATGGAGACACCGTTTCTAAAGGACCTCAAGCCTAGTTTGGTATTACTGTACATTCATTTCTTGCTACTTTTCAGCTGACATGCACACAAATAAAATATCAGCAATATGATCACAATATGCCTCACAGTCAAATTCAGTATTAGTCCGGCTGTGCTATGCGCTACAGGCTGAGGTTAGTAAGTAAGATTGAATATCTCACAATATTTACACTGTATTTCCACAGCAGCGCTTCTAAATCATGCTTTTGCTGAAGTTTAAGTTAATACAACAAAAAAGGGTTTCTTATTGCCAAAAGGTTTGGACAGTCCTTTGTGAGGCCTTTAATTAAGGACCCTTGCAATTTGATTTCTTTGCATTACTCTTCGACCTCCCCAACAACTTGCGAATACTGCCAATAATGTGTACTACACATTTTACAAATGTGTTTTGCATCTAGGCTAACTTTGTTATGCACAGAGCAGTTACTCGTAGTGGCTGAAAGACGTGGGTGGGGAGATAATCCCTGCATCGCCGTTTGGACTGTGTTCTTGAGAAAGAGACCTTATCTGGTCCTCTAACACCCTGGTGTAACCAGTGTTAACAGATCTGTTTATTATTTGTGTAGCAGGTCTCACAGTCCTTCACCATTTGTCAGATGTTGTCAAGTATTATGCATCACTCTCTTCAGCTGTGCTCCTAGAATACTTTCAGCCTGGAGTACAGAGAGTGAAATGAACAGGAAGCAGTCCGACCCACAGGCTCAAAACTGCCAAGATGCCAAGCTGAGCAAACCTCCAACCAACCAAAGCAGGCGGGGGATCAGGCTGAGCTACTAGAGAGCTGTAACAACACCAGATGTTGTAATGAGACATTGCTGAGAGAAGAGGCCTAGCTGGTGAGGAGGATTTGGGAAAAACAATAAGTAACTTGTAAACACGTTTATGACCTTGTGCTCTGTGACGAATGCAAAAGAAGAGAAACAGCTGACATTGCATGCAACACAAAGAGCAATAGAGAGGGGACATGATCCTCTGCTTTGGAAGAGGCCACCGAGAAGCTGAGCAACACGCTCATAAGAGAGGGATTCCGTTGGCAAGCCAACACTGCCCCCATGTGTTTCAATATTAAATAGCACATCCAGTAATGTTCTTAGAGCTCAGGTCAGTATGCAAGTTCAGTAACTTTAATAAAACTACAAACTGCAACGCATACCCCATCCATTCAGCGATCCACAGGCATGTGGAGTTGTGAAAAGCCAGCGGGCCGTTTAAACTACTCACTCAAGCTTTTTTTTTAAAACATTTTTTATATTCTTTACACAAAAAAGAAAATTCTACGAAACAACACCATGAATTTGTTCCAGAAGAGGCTGTCCTGAAGTGTTTGCCATTTCCCTTATTCATTTGACTGTTGGGTCCCCATGTCTGTGACATCAGACCTGAATGAGTATTTTTAAGTTTAGTATAAACCTAAATGGTGTGTGTAGGCAACAAAAACACTCATTTTCAGAAGTTATCTTGACAACGCTCTTTTGCATCTGACTCGGAAGTGTTGAACTAATAAAAAACATTTGCATTCTGTAAGAAACTGTAAGAAAAACCAACCCACAATCTCAATGGTATCAAGTTATTTCAATTCACAAAAAGAAAAATGAATATATATTGAAATCAACAGATAACAGACCCACGGTGCAAACACATTTTTTTTTGACTGCCTACCTCATATTTAAATGTTGCATCAAGGAGAAACTCCTGCAGCATCCTCTCTCCCAGTTCTTTGCTGGCCTGGTCGCTCACAAAATGAAGGACCAATATCTCTCCTTCAGCGAAGTCTCCATATTTTACCATAGACAACATGGCCACCCTGAACTTGTCCTGCAGGCTCCGGCTCTTGTCCACCTTGGTGAACATCATGAGTGCGTGGTAGCGTTGGTCACCAGAGTCACCGCTCTCCCTTTTCCTGGACCCCTCACTCTCTCCTACATCTCCAACTTCCTCTCTTTGCTCTTCCAATCCAGCTGGGTGTGAAAGCCTGGTGTCTACAGTTAGGTCAGCATCATTTCTGTTGCCGTTGTGCGTGGCATGGGTCTGCTTGATCCTCTTAGTGGTACTGGAGAAGTTCTGTCTCTCGGAGCCAAAGTAGTAAAAAGCTACAACAGCAAGTGCAGCAGCCAGGAGAAGCACAAACTGGTAGGACCTGAAAGTACTGATCCTACCCATGATTCTGGCTACTAGTCTGATGAAGCCCATATCTCCTTGTTGGTGTCATGAGAACGGGAGTGTACAAGGGACTACTTTCATTATGTGTCGTTCCAGTTCATAGTTGTTTTTGGTACGTTACCAACATGTTCCTGTAAGTGAAAGAATGCTCATGTTAGTCTTGATGCACAGAGATGACGCTGCCAGCCCAAAACAGTGATGAAGGTTTTAATCGTATTTACTGACTTCTGGCATGTGACCTTCACATTTCGCTTGTAAAGCTCTAATTCCTTATTGTTGCAAAGTACAAAACACATGATTTAGCAATAATAAAAAAAGGACCGAAGGGCCGCCACTTGCCCGTCTCGCCTCATAAATGGCTGCAGTTCCATCTTGCAGCCGTGTTACTAGATGCTTGCGTGCATGTATCGATGCTAACGTTACACTGACATGTATCGACTGTCATATAATACAAAAATGTAAATACCTGCAGTCACAAACACTGCAGCAAACTGTTGGCATGCCAACTGGTAGCGAGGGTGCTACGTTAGCGAGCAACGACTTTGCGCCTCACGTGATGACGTGTTATGGAGCGCGTCGAGTTGCTCTACGAGGCTGTTGGTTTAAACCGACCCCAAAGCCACCAGCTGTTTGATTGTTTAAACTGGCTGACGTATTTTTTGCATACATGTGCCGTTCTTTTATTACGGCGTCTGTATTGCTGTGTTATTTAGATAAGCAACACGAAATTAATGCTATTTGAAGACCACAAGCTAAAGTTAGCAGCCAAGCAGCAAACGCTGTGACACATTTTTAGCCACACCCACTTTGGCTTCAGCCGTATTCAGAGCCGTGCTGTGTTTACGTGTAGTAGGAAACGTGAGTCTTAGCAGCGAAGGAATTACATTTCCATGTTGTCCTGACACATTTCTTAAGCCTTTATTTTTTTGTGATTGTATATTTAGGATTCCACAGTTTAAATAACTGGATATTCTCTAACAATTCTTAAAGTACATCAACAACTTACTAGTGGAGTTGCAGAAATGTGTCAAATAGTTTCTACATCAGCAATTATACTATAATATATTCACAGTATGGTTAAAATAAAACATGATAACATACACAATAATTCCTAATAATATACTAACTATAAATTAAAGTGCAGAAATGCCAGACAAATGTTTAGGTCATTTACAAAAAAAGTCTCTCATATGTTAATTTTTTTTATCAGAGAGTACTGACAAGTGGACTTTACAAATGTAAAATAACCTTCAGTATGTAAATCTAAGTGATGTATCACGTTTTTTTTTGTTGTTTTGTTATGCGTTTATGAATAATTATAACAATGTTAAATTCACCTATATCTCAGTATCTTCCTTTAAAAAAAACAGTACCGGTCAGATATGATGTAAGAATATTTTTGAAATAGTAGTAATGCCGCTCATATTTTTTTCACCATTGGAAAGTCGGAAAACAACCAAATACATCATTTTACGAGAATGGGATAATTCGCGTAAAATCCATAAATCCGTGTTTACAAACTGCATGTGAACGCGCCAGAATCCCTGCCTCGCGACATTTTCAGCAGCGGCATTGTTGTTGCTCATTTCATACGGTCGTCGTCGATCTGCCACTAGCAAACGTTAACCATCTATCTATCTCCGTGAAGAAAATGCACGTTTTTGCAATCGCCTAAGGTTGTTTTCCTCGTAAACATTAGCCTGCTCGTCTTTTTTTGTTATAAATTCAGCCCCGTCGCTAGCATACAGCTAACGTTAGGTAGCTTGATTAGCAGTCTCGAAAATGAATTCCAGCACCCACGTCATTCAGGTGACGAACGTCTCCCCGAGCACGACGTCCGAGCAGATGAGGACTCTGTTCGGATTCCTCGGAAACATCGAGGAGCTGAAACTTTTTCCGCCTGAGTGAGTATTGCTAACTGTAAACTGGTAACTGGTTGTCTTACCTAGCGTACAGAGGCTCCTGAGGCCTGTGGCGTCGGCTAGGCCTCGCTGCTCGCGCGAACGTTTGCCCGCGCCTTTAATTACGAATACAGCAGCAGCAACTCCCCTTAACGACGTGAGGGATACGCGCTCGTCATAATTATGTTGT
This sequence comes from Clinocottus analis, assembly GCF_023055335.1. Taxonomy (NCBI): domain Eukaryota; kingdom Metazoa; phylum Chordata; class Actinopteri; order Perciformes; family Cottidae; genus Clinocottus; species Clinocottus analis. The sequence continues at coordinate 8,255 of NW_027176221.1, read as the reverse complement.
GTGCATACGTGAGGGATTTATGTAAATTACATGTCTACCACAGACACCGAGACGGAACCACACAATTAACAGACATCGTCTTTGATAATCGATCATTCTTATCACGCCAACACGGCCAGGCTTCAACTATGTGTTGTGGTTATTTTGCAACAATCGTTTATCCCCCAAGTGTCTTTTATTCATCAACAGTGGCCACTGTAAGTAACTATTATATTAGTCAAGTTGAAATACCCAAAGAGTTTTAGTTTGCAATGATATTATGAACATGAATGTATATATTTGTGTTTAATACATTATTATTTGATGTGAATAAATTGACTAATAGTTTCATCCTGATCAATGCTAGACATTAGCCTTTGTCTTTCTTCAGCTTTACATAATTGTTACTTTATTAATTTCGTCATTTTCTCTTTTAGCCCCTCAGAAAATTTATAGACAAAACAATTATTTTAGTTATCGGAGAAAATAATTGTTCGATTTATCAACATTTTAAATCAACATTAGTTAAAACCTTGGATGTATCTGCTGCAGCATCTTATTAATGTTGTAAATGCTGCAGAGGAACAAATTGACACAACTTGGTGCCAATATTGTTAGTTATTGACTTCCTGTAGGCAATCCATTGGGTTCCCAGCATCTCACTTTGAATGTTAATGAGCTACTGCAATCAAAGTGTTTTAACATTGACTATAGTAGAAAATAATTTTTCTCTGCTTTGTATCTTCCTGTATTGAATTACACATGACTTCTCAGCAGGTAGGACATGGGGAGGACTGTAAGCACAACAAAGGTTCAAAGTGTCAGTGATTGGCAGTGATATTTGATTCCCAAAAATTGTCGATGAGCAATGTGCTTATTTCAACATGTTATAAGAAAATCTATTAAGATATTTTCTTGATCGAAGCAGAGTATATATAATTCAGAAAGTGTGTGAGAGTGTGCAGCCTGTCCATTATTATTATTATTATTATTATTATTATTATTATAGGTATAATATGTAGCATTGTCTGTAAACAAACGGCATCCTATTTTGAGATCATTGCATCACTTAGAACAAAGCGGTGAATCTGAGCAATAAAAACGTAAAACAGAAATCCGCACCTCTGCACCACACTAGCTGGGAAGGTGTCAAAAAGGGATTTAAGATTGTTTTTTTTAGAAAAATGCTGCATATTGTACCTCCTTTTGTTAGTTGTCCCAGGGGACAAAACCTAATAAATCAGGTTGGTTTGAAGAAGACATGTTGGGTCTCCTTGTTTGTATTCTTTGCACAACATATCTGTATTTTCTTCCAGTGACTCTCCCTTGCCTGTGACTTCACGTGTCTGTTTTGTAAAGTTCCTTGAGTCTGAGTCGGTGGGAGTTTCCCAACACCTGACGAACACCGTCTTCGTGGACCGAGCTTTGATCGCGGTCCCTTTTGCTGAAGGTGGGTGTTCATTTATTCTTGTCTCGCTCACATGACTATCTCTGAATATGCATCACAATGTGTAGGTTGTTTTGGTATAATTGCAAAACACTCTGAGCCATTTATGAGTTCTTTGTGGCCAAGCGAAGTTCGCTAAGCTTTTCAGTGCTTGGCATTTCTAGGTTAATAAAAGGGAAATGTACATTTGTGTCCATGTTTGACAATCTAGCTGTAAACTTCTCTCTCTGTTATTTGTGTTGTGGTTTTCATAGTGGACAAGTCATTTGCAGAGAGTCCCTTCCTTGCTGGCTGAAAGTGGTCCTCTGCTGCCATCAGGAGATTAGAAAAATAATGGCACCAGGCTCGCAAGCCCCCCCCCTCTCTCTCTTTCTCTCTCTCTCTCTCTCTCTCTCTCTCTCTCTCTCTCTCTCTCTCTCTCTCTCTCTCTCTCTCTCTCTCCTCTGTGCAGTCAAATATTAACTCTTTATTTTTATTTTCTCTCTCTGTTCAAGGCATTGTTTATTAACAAAATGAGCCACACAACTCTTCAGCAAAATAGGGGTATGGACTTCAAGCTTGAACCATTTCTGATCCTCTATTTATATTTGAACAGTAAGCGCCCTGGGTAAGCCTGCTGTAAATGTCCCACTGTGCTTAAACTAATAAATATCAATATTGCGTTTCAATTCATGTTATCCACACTGTCAGCAAATGTCAGCGAGGAAAGATACTGTAGGTTAATTGCTTTGCGTCAATTCCAGCGACATCTTTTCACGTTTTGTACACTTCTAACAAAGTTGTTTAATCTTGGGAATACTATATCATTTATTTTACCCAGCATACATGTCGTTGATTTCCGTAAAAGATCCGTGCACATTCATATGCAATGCTGTAGGAGACCATTGAAGATGCTTCATGTACAACATGGGGTTTTCAGTTTGTTGTCTCGAAATATTTATAGGTTTAACTTGGGCAGAGCTATGTTTGGAGTATGATTAGGTAACCAAACTACAGGTGTAAGTTGCCCCCCCCCCCCCTCCTCCCTAACAGGTGCAACAAAATCTAGCAATAGAGGGAGGGCGATATCAATCTAGGACAGTCTTGCAGGTCCACACAGTTATCAGAAGAGGTCTAATCAGCCAAAGCAGCCAAAACTTTACCTGTGTGAGTCTTCATTGTGTGACTTTGTTTTCTTGATGCATAGCTGTTCATCAAACATCCAAACTGGATTTCCTTATTAAATGTTATCATGGCCTGGTTAGGCTATTGGAGTGCATTACAAAGCAGTATATAAATACTGGATCTGGACTTGGTATTGGCAGAATGCTGATATTTAATGGGTAAAATGTTCCGGACAACCTACACCAGCACAGAGCATGCAGATGCTGTGCATGCTAAGATAGATTTTGAAGGTGTGTGTGTGTGCCGTCAGCTACACAATTACTTTAAAGTTAATTAGCATATAGTTTAGTTATAATCATGAGAAGCACACAAACTGGCGTTGGCATTTACTTGCTCTTATTTTACATTGTGCATCTGTATTTCCAAATTCACAAACACGGAAGAGATAAAAGTAGTTTTAAGCCTCTACTTGATGTTGCAGTAAAAATGCTTTTTATTGATCCTCTCCACACATAACTCTGAAAGAGTTGAGTGAATCTCACATTTAACAGTGGTGTTTCTTTTGTTGTTGTGTTTTACAGTTCTTTTTCCTGGTTCAGCCAGCCCTATATACCAGGCCCTGCTGAAAATGCCACCAACAGTTTTGTCTTCTGCAGCCTTATCCTGTTTCTCAAGTGTCCTTTCTGTTTTGTGTGTGTGTGTGTGTGTGTGTGGGTGTGGGTGTGTGTGTGTGTCTCTCTCTTCCTCTCTCTCTCCCTCTCCCCTTTTTAAAGATGTAAAATGTCAGATAAAAAAATAGCCTGTTTTCAGATTGCACCATGGATGATCATCTCCATCAGATTTTCCCTTTTGAATTTACTGTTTGATTTCTTCAGCTTTGGCCACATTTGTCATTTTATCTCAACTTTTGCTGGAAATAGCCCTTAACTGTTTAGTGCAGTTTATTTTTTAAATTGTTTAGTGTTTTTAGTGACATACTGTTGGCCAAAACCTTGCAGTAGTGTAGCTTCTTAGCAATACTTTATTTGGTAGGTTTTTTTTCTTCTTTTTTTGCGTGGAATTGTACAAAGTAGCCACCAGCAAAAGCCCAGAAAAGGTAGTATGTCTGAACCTTTTCTGTTTTTGTATTGGTAATGGTAAGTAATGTTGAAATGTACCCTTGTCTACACCCAAATCATGAACTTTGTTTTCTGTATCTCAATGTTTTTGTGTGCTTTATAGCGAAGCAGCCGGCACGAGTCGCTTGTTCATAAAACATCTAATGAAAGTTGAGAGCACATCCCACGGGACAACCGGCTGTGCTTGCTTACGTTTGGTTCATGACTTAAAAAACAAGTACAGGTGAAAAAATCTTGGCAGTGTTGATCACAGTGTGTATTGTGACTTATAAATCCATAGCTGCTAATCATACAATCATACTTTCACACACACAAAACAATCAGGGATCAAGATTTACAGAAGAGATTAAAAAAAAGTGCATTTTTTAATTTCTTTTTTATTTATTCATTATTTAAATACAGAGTAGTTGGACAGAGGTGGCTTGTCAAGTCTTTTTTAAGTGTGCATCAATGTTTGCTTGGAGCGTGGACTGAAATGTTGTTTTTCTCCAGGAGTCATTCCTGATGAATCTAAAGCTATGTCGCTGCTGGCTCCAGCCAATGCCGTGGCAGGAATGATGCCGGGGGGAGGCCTTCTTCCAACACCTAACCCTCTGGCATCAGTGAGTTTTGAGATTAAGTTTGACTCTAAAGTATGCATTATGTTTAAGATCATTTTGACTTCCTATCTTTTTTCCTTTTTCCATTGTAAATAGGGACGGTTATCTTTTTTTTTTCCCCCGACATTGGCGCTAAACCAATACTTTTTAAAACAAAACCGGTGCCTGAACCAAATTCTTTTATTGTAAAGGCAATTTTTTTTTTTCTCATGAAATTGAACAATATATTAACTCTTTAAAGTATATTAACAATAAATACATACAAAACACTTGACTTGAAACTACACTTTCAAACTTAAAAACTTCAAACTTGAGCCCCGATGAATGCAGTGGCTGCGCTCTGATTAGTGCTATTTTAATAAAGTATTGATACTAAAAAGATGCAAAATCCAAACGTTTTTAATGTACAGGTACTGCGCTATTTGTTTTGTATCAGTATAAAAAAAAGTATTTAAATTGGCTCGGGCACCAAACTCTGCGTTGTGTTTGGGTCCGGTCGGTCCCGGACGTCTTGGACCCAAACCCAATGGTCTGCTCCGCTTCGTGAAAGTGACAGATTCTTCTCTCTTTTTAAGAGGACTTGTTTGCCTCTGGATGACTTGATCTGCAATGATTATGTAATGGTCCTCGTGGGATTGAAATCAATACTAAATGAGTCTTTTGAACTGAAAACAAGATGCCGTCAATAGTGAAAGCGCGTTGTTGATGAAGTAACACTAATTCAGTTTATTGAAACGCGCTGCTGATAATTAAAACTTGATGCTGTGTTGCGTCTGCTGGATGCTTGATTTGTCGTGAGTGCTGTTAATTTAGCTCTGCTTAAAGTGTAAGGTTGTCTGTGTTTCAGATGGGAGGGACACCGTTTGGAGGTCCGAGCATGGAGCAAATGGCTGCCATGGGAATGCAAGGCCATAACATGAACCCCCAGGTCAGCGCCTTGTCAGTCACATTCATAGTGGCTGCATGCGTCAAAGAAATGTCTTTCTAATGGTAATTTCCTCTTTATTTTTCAGGCTCTTTCTGCCGACTTCCTGAAGCTCATGCAGTCCATGGACCCCAAGTAAGAAACTTTGCACACTCTCATTCAGGTTATCTATTAAGCCTAAATACTTTTTGGGAAGAAAAATAAATAAATAATTCATGGCACTTGCAGACTTAATCCGTTAGCGGCCGGACTGAACTTGAATTCGGGGATGAAGAATGATGGCTCCAACAAGGAGATTGAAGAGGCCATGAAGAGAGTCCGAGAGGCCCAGTCGCTCATCTCTGCAGCCATTGAACCTGGAAGTGAGTGCTCAGTTTCCTGGTGTCCCCTTTTCCAGAAAGCCCTGCTGGTTTCATGGAGCAGTTTGTCGGTGTGGAAACGGGTCATAAAAAAACTCACAGATCTGATCAGCACAAAATATAAAAGAGAGAAAAGAAAACTTTTCGAGATCTCTGGCATAAAAAAAAAAATCATCGGGTACTAATTTCTAATGTCAGATACCGAGACAGATACATAGTTGTTTGAGTATAACAGCTACTAACAAGGCTAGCGACTATTTTGAAGTCAGTGTGAACACAACAAAATGTGAATGTTATCCTCTTCAGTGTTTTTATTTCACTTCATAAAAACACACAATTGAAATTATTATAAAATTATTGTAATTTATTTGTGATGAAAAACAATTCTGGTCATTAGTAGTTTTATTGATTAACTGCTTGGAGCTGTTGTAAAAAGGTCATAATTCCCTCTTTAATATCCATTTATGTTTTGAAAACATCCTGTTGATGCACACCGTGATCCGAGCGGTCAGTTTCACCACGACATTTTATAAAACATTAGTAATGAATTAAAAAAGCTAATGTTTTATTGAATTAAACATTGTGTTGGAATTTTTTCAGCGTTGCAGTATGTGTTCCATCATTTGAGCAATACGCCTCTACTACCCGGGAGATACTGAACCTTGTCATTGTTTTGCAGATAAAAAAGATGACAAGCGCAAACATTCCCGCTCTCGTTCACGGTCGAGGCGTAGGCGGTCCAGATCTCGCTCAAAACACAGGTGAACCCACTGAGTCTGTGCTCCAGCAATGTTAGATGAAAACAAAGTGACACACACAAGACATGAGCAATATAATTGATATCTGACAGTGATTTTCGATGTTTTAATATGTGATACTGCTTCATTTTGGCAGACGTTCAAAGAGTAGGTCTCGCCGGAGGTCCCATTCAAGGAACAGGAGGAAGTCCAAGAGTCCACGCAGGAGGAGGTCCCACTCCCGTGAAAAAAACCGCCGCAGTAAATCGAGGTCAGCATCTCCACTGTTGTCCTCGGTAGATAAATTGCTGCCTCATTAATTTACTTGAATGTATTGCCGACTACTACTAAGGAATTTTGTCGCTGAGTCTTTTTTCACTTGCAAGAGATAGCAGTACATCTTGCCTGTAAGGTGCTGCTGTTTGCTAATGTTGTTAACCTCGCTTGTGTCTTGATCAGGGACAGGAGGAAGGAGGAAAAGTCAAAGAAAAGGTCAAAGACGCCCCCCAAGAGCTATAGCAGTGCCAGGAGGTCTCGAAGCATTACCCGGTGAGTGTGAGAGCAGCGTCTTGATTGATGCTCTGGTGAATCACAGGCAGCCCGTCAAAACGGTTCATGGGTTTTATAGTCATAAAAGCCAATCATTTGAAAAGTCTGCAGTCCACGACTCGGTAGGAACGACCAAACCATTAACATTTATTTATCTGACTTTGTCTCAGGAGGCACAGGCGAAGCCGCAGTGCAACTCGGTCCCCCAGGAAGAGGCTGTCCAGGTCTCCGTCGCTCAGACGGTGAGAAACACTCTTTACATGCAGTGAAATAGAGTTCAACGACTGATACACTTTGTCATGTTAGTTCGACCACTGAAATGATCCATTTGTCCTATTCAGTCACAAGAAAGAGAAAAAGAAGGACAAGGAGCGTGAGAAGGAACGGGATAGAGACCGCCGGGAGGACCGCCGGGAGGACCGCCGGGAGGACCGCCGAGAGGACCGGGACCGGAGCAAAGATGAACGGGAACGCTCGGCCAGCAAGAAGAAGAAGAGCAAAGACAAGGAGCGAGACCGCGACCGCAAGTCTGATAGTGAGAAAGGAGATGTTAAGGTATGTTTAGAATATTGTTTTGAAATTTCTGGCAACTAACCTTTTGTTTCACTAATTAATGTAACTGTCATGTGTCTCTATCAAGTACAGTAGAAATGCCCCAAAAATAATCATTTTTTCATTATATCCTAATTGTCCGGACAGGTGACTCGGGATTACGATGAAGAGGAGCAAGGTTATGACAGCGCGAAGGAAGGAGGGGAAGAGGATGACGATGAGAGGAAGAGCGACTCTGACTCGGCGTCATCCCCCAAAGGCCAGGAGGAGATGGAGAGGTCAGAAGGCCTAACCCCCAAAAAGTCCAAATTGAATGGCGATGACCACCACCAGGAAGACATGGAGATGAGCGACTGAGAAAACAGCCCGCACAGTGTTAACTTTCCACTTTTATATTTTTAATATAGCCCACATCATGTCTGTGCCTGATCACTCGACGTTAAAAAGAATGATTTGTTGTCTTACCTGTAGAAGCATTTGGTGAAGGAGGTGTTTAGAAGGAAAGCGGTTAAATACTTTTTGGAAACAAGGACTAAAATATGAATAATGTAAGACGTGGTTTTAAATAGTCATTGCTGTACTTTTTTAAGATCCTGTTTATTTTTTTTTTAAATTGCCTTTTGTGTTTTGAACTTTGTCTTCCTGACAGTAGAATACAAAGCATTTCCCACTAAATTTCTGTCGATGTAAATATTTTACTTGTCGGGATACAGTCGTCTCTTCCTTCTGTGACTGATGAGTCACTTAACGCCCAGCACCAAGTTTATGGTAATGTTTTGGTTGCTGAACAATTTTGCTTTAACTGTAATGCACGCAGTCCTGTTTCAGATGACCTTACTATTTACAACATGTGGTAAGTGTACACTGTAGATCGAAATGTGTTGTT
>NW_027176220.1:240000-371343 GCF_023055335.1 Clinocottus analis | reverse complement strand
AACTAGATTTTCTTAAAGAATTAATTTTTTTTAAATTTTCCATTAAGAAAGTGACTCGAACATCGGAACTTCAAATTGTATGATGATTTTCATGAATACCGGAAGCTTTCATCACTATACTGGCCGTAAGCTGCATTTACTCATTTTCATGCTCTTACACGACGTTTTAAATAATTCTTTTTTCAAACCTTCCATAAAGAAAGTGTCTCAGAACATCGGAACTACAAATTGTATGCTCTTCTAATGAATACTGAGGCTTCCATTACTATACTGCACGTAATCTGCATTTACTCATTTGCATGCTCTTACACGACGTTTTAGTATAAACGGAGTTGAAAACTAGATTTTCTTAAAGAATTCTTTTTTTTAAACGTTCCATAAAGAAAGTGTCTCAGATCATCGGAACTACAAATTGTATGATCTTCTAATGAATACTGAGGCTTCCATTACTATACTGGCCGTAAGCTGCATTTACTCATTTGCATGCTCTTACACGACGTTTTAGTCTAAACAGAGTTGAAAACTAGATTTTCTTCAAGAATTAGTTTTTTTAAACGTTCCATAAAGAAAGTGTCTCAGAACATCGGAACTACAAATTGTATGATCTTTTAATGAATACTGAAGATTCCATTGCTATACTGCCAGTAAGCTGCATTTCATCATTTTTATACTCTTCCACGACGTTTTAGTCTCAACGCAGATGAAAACTAGATTTTGTTAAAGAATTCATTTTTTTTAAATTTTCCATCAAGAAAGTGACTCGAACATCGGAACTTCAAATTGTATGATGATTTTCATGAATACAGGAAGCTTTCATCACTATACTGGCCGTAAGCTGCATTTACTCATTTTCATGCTCTTACACGCCGTTTTAGTCTAAACGGAGTTGAAAACTAGATTGTCTTAAAGAATTCTTTTTTCAAACGTTCCATAAAGAAAGTGTCTCAGAACATCGGAACTACAAATTGTATGCTCTTCTAATGAATACTGAGGCTTTTATTACTATACTGGCCGTAAGCTGCATTTACTCATTTGCATGCTCTTACACGACGTTTTAGTCTAAACAGAGTTGAAAACTATATTTTCTTCAAGAATTCTTTTTTTTAAACGTTCCATAAAGAAAGTGTCTCAGAACATCGGAACTACAAATTGTATGATCTTTTAATGAATACTGAAGATTCCATTGCTATACTGCCAGTAAGCTGCATTTAATCATTTTTATACTCTTCCACGACGTTTTAGTCTCAACGCAGTTGAAAACTAGATTTTCTTAAAGAATTCATTTTTTTTAAATTTTCCATCAAGAAAGTGACTCGAACATCGGAACTTCAAATTGTATGATGATTTTCATGAATACCGGAAGCTTTCATCACTATACTGGCCGTAAGCTGCATTTACTCATTTGCATGCTCTTACACGACGTTTTAGTCTAAACAGAGTTGAAAACTAGATTTTCTTCAAGAATTAGTTTTTTTTAAAACGTTCCATAAAGAAAGTGTCTCAGAACATCGGAACTACAAATTGTTTGCTCTTCTAATGAATACTGAGGCTTCCATTACTATACTGGCCGTAAGATGCATTTACTCATTTGAATGCTCTTACACGACGTTTTATTCTCAACGCAGTTGAAAACTAGATTTTCTTAAAGAATTCATTTTCTTAAAATTTTCCATCAAGAAAGTGACTCGAACATCGGAACTTTAAATTGTAAGATGATTTTCATGAATACCGGAAGCTTTCATCACTATACTGGCCGTTAGCTGCATTTACTCATTTTCAAGCTCTTGCACGCCGTTTTAGTCTGAACAGAGTTGAAAACTAGATTTTCTTCAAGAATTAGTTTTTTTAAACGTTCCATAAAGAAAGTGTCTCAGAACATCGGAACTACAAATTGTATGATCTTTTAATGAATACTGAAGATTCCATTGCTATACTGCCAGTAAGCTGCATTTAATCATTTTTATACTCTTCCACGACGTTTTAGTCTCAACGCAGTTGAAAACTAGATTTTCTTAAAGAATTCATTTTTTTTAAATTTTCCATCAAGAAAGTGACTCGAACATCGGAACTTTAAATTGTATGATGATTTTCATGAATACCGGAAGCTTTCATCACTATACTGGCCGTAAGCTGCATTTACTCATTTTCATGCTCTAGCACGCCGTTTTAGTCTAAACAGAGTTGAAAACTAGATTTTCTTCAAGAATTAGTTTTTTTTAAACGTTCCATAAAGAAAGTGTCTCAGAACATCGGAACTACAAATTGTATGATCTTTTAATGAATACTGAAGATTCCATTGCTATACTGCCAGTAAGCTGCATTTAATCATTTTTATACTCTTCCACGACGTTTTAGTCTCAACACAGTTGAAAACTAGATTTTCTTAAAGAATTCATTTTTTTTAAATTTTCCATCAAGAAAGTGACTCGAACATCGGAACTTCAAATTGTATGATGATTTTCATGAATACAGGAAGCTTTCATCACTATACTGGCCGTAAGCTGCATTTACTCATTTTCATGCTCTTACACGCCGTTTTAGTCTAAACGGAGTTGAAAACTAGATTGTCTTAAAGAATTCTTTTTTCAAACGTTCCATAAAGAAAGTGTCTCAGAACATCGGAACTACAAATTGTATGCTCTTCTAATGAATACTGAGGCTTTTATTACTATACTGGCCGTAAGCTGCATTTACTCATTTGCATGCTCTTACACGACGTTTTAGTCTAAACAGAGTTGAAAACTATATTTTCTTCAAGAATTCTTTTTTTTAAACGTTCCATAAAGAAAGTGTCTCAGAACATCGGAACTACAAATTGTATGATCTTTTAATGAATACTGAAGATTCCATTGCTATACTGCCAGTAAGCTGCATTTAATCATTTTTATACTCTTCCACGACGTTTTAGTCTCAACGCAGTTGAAAACTAGATTTTCTTAAAGAATTCATTTTTTTTAAATTTTCCATCAAGAAAGTGACTCGAACATCGGAACTTCAAATTGTATGATGATTTTCATGAATACCGGAAGCTTTCATCACTATACTGGCCGTAAGCTGCATTTACTCATTTGCATGCTCTTACACGACGTTTTAGTCTAAACAGAGTTGAAAACTATATTTTCTTCAAGAATTAGTTTTTTTTAAAACGTTCCATAAAGAAAGTGTCTCAGAACATCGGAACTACAAATTGTTTGCTCTTCTAATGAATACTGAGGCTTCCATTACTATACTGGCCGTAAGCTGCATTTACTCATTTGAATGCTCTTACACGACGTTTTATTCTCAACGCAGTTGAAAACTAGATTTTCTTAAAGAATTCATTTTTTTTAAATTTTCCATCAAGAAAGTGACTCGAACATCGGAACTTTAAATTGTATGATGATTTTCATGAATACCGGAAGCTTTCATCACTATACTGGCCGTAAGCTACATTTACTCATTTTCATGCTCTTGCACGCCGTTTTAGTCTAAACAGAGTTGAAAACTAGATTTTCTTCAAGAATTTGTTTTTTTAAACGTTCCATAAAGAAAGTGTCTCAGAACATCGGAACTACAAATTGTATGATCTTTTAATGAATACTGAAGATTCCATTGCTATACTGCCAGTAAGCTGCATTTCATCATTTTTATACTCTTCCACGAAGTTTTAGTCTCAACGCAGTTGAAAACTAGATTTTCTTAAAGAATTCATTTTTTTTTAAATTTTCCATCAAGAAAGTGACTCGAACATCGGAACTTCAAATTGTATGATGATTTTCATGAATACAGGAAGCTTTCATCACTATACTGGCCGTAAGCTGCATTTACTCATTTTCATGCTCTTACACGCCGTTTTAGTCTAAACGGAGTTGAAAACTAGATTGTCTTAAAAGTTACTCGGGACATCGGAACTACAAATTGTATGATGATTTTCATGAATACCGGAAGCTTTCATCACTATACTGGCCGTAAGCTGCATTTACTAATTTGTTTTCTTTAAAGAATTCATTTTTTTCAAGAAAGTGACTTGGAACATCGGAACTTCAAATTGTATGATGATTTTATTGAATACTGAAGCTTCCATTACTATACTGCCCGTAAGCTGCATTTACACATTATTATTATTATTTTCTTTTTTTTTTTGTAAACGCCTCAGAGGGCTTTACAATCTGGACACGTACGAGAAGCGCGTGGGCGGGTCGAACGGCTGGAACGCAATCCCGTCCAGGCCGATCGAATGGGCTCTGGCCGCGACCGTGCCGGCCTGGGACGATTCCGCTCCCGCTCGAGAAGCCAGGCGACGGGTGATGTTTCCGCAGAGGGCGGACCAAGCGCCGCCGCCGCTGCTGAGAGCGTGGAGAGTCGCGTCCGACAGCGTCGATCGAGAGAGGGACCGCGACCGGGACCGGGACCGGGCCTTTAACGATTCCGCGTTTGCCCGAGGGGCGGGCCGCCGCCGCCGCGACCGAATCCGAACGTCGGTTCACCCGTTTGTCGCCCCCCCCTCCCCCCTCCTCCCACCTTCGGCGACACGTTTCTGGATCGGCACGCTTACTACGGACGCACCTACCCGAAGGCGACGTACACCGCGGAGCGTCTGAAGATCGAGATCGGACGAGAGAGGTTCCGCTGAGGGTTCGTCGCGCACCCGAACGCCGTCGCGGCCCCCGGCGCCGGCCCCCCTTGGAAGCTCTCTACGCCGACGCCGACGGACGGGATGTACGTGACGCTGAACGCGCGTCCGTGGTGTTACGTGTGCGGGCGCGCGCGCCAGAACCACAGCTCGCAGTGCTACCGGAGAACGAAAGAGCTCGCTGGGGAACTCAAACGCTACGTCGGTCGTCTGCGTTTCGAACCGTGATCCTGTGGCGGACACATTTGTGCGTGTGTGTTTGTGTTTGTGTGTGTGTGTGTTTGTGTTTGTGTTTGTGTTTGTGTGTGTGTGTGTGTGTGTGTGTGTGTATGTGTGTGTGTGTGTGTGTGTGTGTGTGTGTGTGTGTGTGTGTGTGTGTGTGTTCTGTGTCGTTGCTTGTAACACTGGTGATGACTAAATAAATGTAAGAAAAAACAATACAATGCAACTGTCTTGTCATGTCTTTATTTGTATCATTTATTTATTTATTTTTTACATTTAGCATACGGGATGACTTGTAATACAACGTAAAACTCGGGTCGTTTCGACCCGAGGACGAGACCGAGGGCTCACGGGTCATTCTGACCCCGGGGACGACGGCGAGGCCGGGAGCTCGGCTATAAACGAGGGTCATTCAGACCCCGGGGACGGGGGCCGAGAGCTCGACGATAAACGCGGGTCATTTAGACCCCGGGGACGAGGCCGGGAGTTCGGCGATAAACGCGGGTCATTCTGACACGGGGACGAGGCCGGGAGCTCAGCGATATACGCAGGTCAGTCTGACCCCGGGGGACTAGGCCGGGAGCTCATCGATAAACGCGGGTCATTCTGACCCTGGGGACGAGGGCCGGGAGCTCGGCAATATTCGCGGGTCATTCTGACCCCGGGGACGGGGGCCGGGAGCTCGGCGATAAACACGGGTCAGTCTGACCCGGGGGACGACGGCGAGAGGAGGGCTCGGTGATGAACGCGAGTCATTTTGAACCGAGGGACGAGGCCGAGGGCTCGCTCAAACTCGAGGGTCGAACAGACCCCAGGGCGACGGCGAGGGCTCGGTGGAAAGACGCGGGTCGTTTTGACCCGAGGACGACGGGCTTTAGAGCTTCATACGTACATGCATGCATGCATGCATACGTATACACTGGTAGTGGATCATTTTGTGACCCTGAGACCGCGATATACACAAATACATAAACACTCGAACGTGGGTCTTTTTGACCCAGAAGCCAACAGGAGGTTTGAAGAATTATTGTTTTTTAATCTACCATCAAGAAAGTGATTGGAACATCGGAACTTCAAATTGTATGATGATTATATTGAATACTGTAGCTTCCACTACTATACTGCCCGTAAGCTGCATTTACTCATTTTTATGCTCTTAAACGACGTTTCAGACTGAACAGAGTTGAAAACTAGATTTTCTTAAAGAATTCATTTTTTTTTAAAATTTTCCATCAAGAACGTGATTGGAACATCGGAACTTCAAATTGTATGATGATTATATTGAATACTGAAGCTTCCATTACTACACTACCTGTAAGCTGCATTTACTCATTTTTATGCTCTTAAACGACGTTTAAGACTGAACAGAGTTGAAAACTAGATTTTCTTAAAGAATTTCTTTTTTTTAAATTTTCTTTCAAGAAAGTTACTCGGGACATCGGAACTTCAAATTGTATGATGATTTTATTGAATACCTGAAGCTTTCATCCCTATACTGCCCGTAAGCTGCATTTACTCATTTTTATGCTCTTAAACGACGTTTCAGACTGAACAGAGTTGAAAACTAGGTCTTCTTAAAGAATTATTATTTTTTGAATTTTCCATCAAGAAAGTGACTTGGAACATCGGAACTTCAAATTGTATGATGATTATATTGAATACTGAAGCTTCCATTAATATACCGCCCGTAAGCTGCTTTTACTCATTTTTATGCTCTTAAACGACGTTTCAGACTGAACAGAGTTGAAAACTAGATTTTCTTAAAGAATTCATTTTTTTAAAATTTTCCATCAAGAAAGTGACTCAGAACATCGGAACTTCAAATTGTATAATGATTTTATTGAATACCTGAAGCTTTCATCCCTATACTGCCCGTAAGCTTCATTTACTCATTTTTAGCTCTCAAACGTCGTTTCAGACTGAACAGAGTTGAAAACTAGATTTCCTTAAAGAATTATTATTTTTTGAATTTTCCATCAAGAAAGTGACTTGGAACATCGGAACTTCAAATTGTATGATGATTATATTGAATACTGAAGCTTCCATTACTATACTACCCGTAAGCTGCATTTACTCATTTTTATGCTCTTAAACGACGTTTCAGACTGAACAGAGTTGAAAACTAGATTTTCTTAAAGAATTTCTTTTTTTTAAATTTTCTTTCAAGAAAGTTACTCGGGACATCGGAACTTCAAATTGTATGATGATTTTCTTTAATACCTGAACCTTTCATCCCTATACTTCCCGTAAGCTGCATTTACCCATTTTTATGCTCTTAAACTACGTTTCAGACTGAACAGAGTTGAAAACTAGATTTTCTTAAAGAATTCATTTATTTTAATTTTCTTTCAAGAAAGTGCCTCGGGACATCGGAACTTCAAATTGTATGATGATTTTCTTTAATACCTGAACCTTTCATCCCTATACTTCCCGTAAGCTGCATTTACTCATTTTTATGCTCTTAACCCTCGTGCGGCCTCACCGATCCGTACACACCCCGTGTCCTGCGGGTCAAACTGTCCAATGTCCTTTCATCTGGAGCCTTCGATGAGTGGGCGCTCACACCACTTGCATACAGCAGAGTGTTGATGACACACTCGGGTCAGTTTGACCCAAGGACAACAGCAGGGGCTCGGTGACAAACGAGGGTCATTTTGACCCAAGGACAACGGCAGGGGCTCGGTGACACACTTGGGTCATTTTGACCCAAGGACACCTTCAGGGGCTCGGTGACACACGAGGGTCATTTTGACCCAAGGACAACGGCAGAGTGTTGATGACACACTCGGGTCATTTTGACCCAAGGACAACGGCAGGGGCTCGGTGACACACAAGGGTCATTTTGACCCAAGGACAACGGCAGAGTGTCGATGACACACGAGGGTCATTTTGACCCAAGGACAACGGCAGAGTGTTGATGACACACTCGGGTCATTTTGACCCAAGGACAACGGCAGGGGCTCGGTGACACACGAGGGTCATTTTGACCCAAGGACAACGGCAGGGGCTCGGTGACACACGAGGGTCATTTTGACCCAAGGACAACGGCAGGGTCTCTGTGACACACAAGGGTCATTTTGACCCAAGGACAACGGCAGAGTGTCGATGACACACGAGGGTCATTTTGACCCAAGGACAACGGCAGAGTGTTGATGACACACTCGGGTCATTTTGACCCAAGGACAACGGCAGGGGCTCGGTGACACACAAGGGTCATTTTGACCCAAGGACACCATCAGGGGCTCGGTGACACACGAGGGTCATTTTGACCCAAGGACAACGGCAGAGTGTCGATGACACACTCGGGTCATTTTGCACGTAGGACCTTGGGAAGGCACTTCTCTGAATCAGTTGGGGGACTTTCCGACAGTTCCGACGGTCCTAACCTCGAGCTTGTGGGACCTCCGGGACACAATTATTTAAATTGGCCATTTTGTTTTCGCTTCTTCCGCCAGCGCAGCGTTGAACCAAAGTCCGGAGAGACACGGGTTGGCTGCGCTGCCACTACTACGGCCGTCGCGGTTCCAACGATTCCTGCGCCGAGCTCGCGGGACCTCGGGAAGGCACTTTTTTCAAATCGGCCATTTTGTTTTTCTTTCTTCGGCTTGTGAAGTTTTCACAGAATGTCGGAAGGACACGAGTTGGCTGCGCTCCCACTAATACGGCCGTCGCGGTTCCAACGATCCCTCCGTCGAGCTCGTGGGACCTCCGGAAGGCACTTTTTTCAAATCGGCCATTTTGTTTTTGCTTCTTCTGCTCGTGCGGCTTTCACGCAAAGTCGGAAGGACACGAGTTGGCAGCGCTCCCACTGGTACGGCCGTCGCGGTTCCAACGATCCCTTCGCCGAGCTTTTGGGACCGCGGGAAGACAGTTTTTTTCAAATCGGCCATTTTGTTTTTGCTTCTTCGGCTCGTGTGGCTGTAACAGAAAGTCGGAAGGACACGGGTTCGCTGCGCTCCCACTAATACGGCCGTCGCGGTTCCAACGATCCCTTCGCCGAGCTCGTGGGACCACGGGAAGGCACTTTTTTCAAATCGGCCATTTTGTTTTTGCTTCTTCGGCTTGTGTAGCTGTAACAGAAAGTCGGAAGGACTCGGGTTCGCTGCGCTCCCACTAATACGGCCGTCGCGGTTCCAACGATCCCTTCGCCGAGCTCGTGGGACCTCGGGAAGGCACTTTTTGCAAATCGGCCATTTTGTTTTTGTTTCTTCGGCTCGTGAGGCTTTCACAGAATGTCGGAAGGACACGACTTGGCTGCGCTCCCACTAATACAGCCGTCGCGGTTCCAACGATCCCTTCGCCGAGCTCGTGGGACCTCGGGAAGGCACTTTTTTCAAATCGGCCATTTTGTTTTTGTTTCTTCGGCTCGTGCGGCTTTCACGCAAACTCGGAAGGACTCGGGTTTTCTGCCTCCCACTAATACGGCCGTCGCGGTTCCAACGATCCCTTCGCCGAGCTCGTGGGAACTCGGGAAGGCATTTTTTTCAAATCGGCCATTTTGTTTTTGTTTCTTCGGCTCGTGCGGCTTTCACGCAAACTCGGAAGGACTCGGGTTCGCTGCGCTCCCACTAATTCGGCCGTCGCGGTTCCAACGATCCCTTCGCCGAGCTCGTGGGACCTCGGGAAGGCACTTTTTGCAAATCGGCCATTTTGTTTTTGTTTCTTAGGCTCGTGAGGCTTTCACAGAATGTCGGAAGGACACGACTTTGTTGCGCTCCCACTAATACGGCCGTCGCAGTGCCAACGATCACGTCGCCGAGCTCGCGGGACCTCGGGAAGGCACGTTTTGCAAATCGGCCATTTTGTTTTTGCTTCTTCGGCTCGTGCGGCTTTCACGCAAAGTCGGAAGGACTGGAGTTCGCTGCCTCCAACTGATACGGCCGTTGCGGTTCCAACGAACCCGTCGCCGAGCTCGTGAGACCTCTGGAAGTCAGTTTTTTCAAATCGGCCATTTTGTTTTTGCTTCTTCGGCTCGTGCGGCTTTCACGCAATGTCGGACGGACTCGAGTTTTCGGCCTCCCACTAATACGGCCGTCGCGGTTCCAACGATCCCCTCGCCGAGCTCGTGGGACCTCGGGAAGTCAGTTTTTTCAAATCGGCCATTTTGTTTTTGCTTCTTCGGCTCGTAAGGCTTTCACGCAACGTCGGAAGGACTCGAGTTTGCTGCACTCCCACTAATATGGACGTCGCGATTCCAACGGTTCCGACCCCGAGCTCGTGAGACCTCGGGAAGGCACTTTTTGCAAATCGGCCATTTTGTTTTTGTTTCTTCGGCTCGTGTGGCTTTCACTGAAAGTCGGACGGACTCGGGTTTTCTGCCGCCCACTAATATGGCCGTCGCGGTTCCAACGATCCCCTCGACGAGCTCGTGGGACCTCGGGAAGTCAGGTTTTTCAAATCGGCCATTTTGTTTTTGTTTCTTCGGCTCGTGAGACTTTCACGGAATGTCGGAATGACAGGCCTTGGCTGCGCTCCCACTAATACGGCCGTCGCGGTTCCAACGATCCCTTCGCCGAGCTCGTGGGACCTCGGGAAGGCATTTTTTTCAAATCGGCCATTTTGTTTTTGTTTCTTCGGCTCGTGCGGCTTTCACGCAAACTCGGAAGGACTCGGGTTCGCTGCGCTCCCACTAATACGGCCGTCGCGGTTCCAACGATCCCTTCGCCGAACTCGTGGGACCTCGGGAAGGCACTTTTTGCAAATCGGCCATTTTGTTTTTGTTTCTTCGGCTCGCGAGGCTTTCACAGAATGTCGGAAGGACACGACTTTGCTGCGCTCCCACTAATACGGCCGTCGCAGTTCCAACGATCACGTCGCCGAGCTCGCGGGACCTCGGGAAGGCACTTTTTGCAAATCGGCCATTTTGTTTTTGCTTCTTCGGCTCGTGCGGCTTTCACGCAAAGTCGGAAGGACTGGAGTTCGCTGCCTCCAACTGATACGGCCGTCGCGGTTCCAACGATCCCTTCGCCGAACTCGTGGGACCTCGGGAAGGCACTTTTTTCAAATCGGCCATTTTGTTTTTGCTTCTTCGGTTCGTGCGGCTTTCACGCAACGTCGGACGGACTCGAGTTTTCGGCCTCCCACTAATACGGCCGTCGCGGTTCCAACGATCCCCTCGCCGAGCTCGTGGGACCTCGGGAAGTCAGTTTTTTCAAATCGGCCATTTTGTTTTTGCTTCTTCAGCTCGTGCGGCTTTCACGCAAAGTCGGAAGGACTCGAGTTTTCTGTGCTCCCACTAATACGGACGTCGCGATTCCAACAGTTCCGACCCCCAGCTCCTGGGACCTCGGGAAGTCAGTTTTTTTTAATCGGCCATTTTGTTTTTGCTTCTTCGGCTCGTGCGGCTTTCACGCAAGGTCGGAAGGACTCGAGTTTGCTGCGCTCCCACTAATACGGCCGTCGCGGTTCCAATTATCTGTTCGCTGGGCTCGTGGGACCTCGGGAAGGCACTTTTTGCAAATCGGCCATTTTGTTTTCGTTTCTTCGGCTTGTGAGGCTTTCACAGAATGTCGGAAGGACACGACTTGGCTGCGCTCCCACTAATACGGCCGTCGCGGTTCCAACGATCACGTCCCCGAGCTCGTGGGACCTCGGGAAGGCACTTTTTGCAAATCGGCCATTTTGTTTTAGCTTCTTCGGCTCGTGCAGCTTTCACGCAAAGTCGGAAGGACTGGAGTTCGCTGCCTCCAACTGATACGGCCGTCGCGGTTCCAACGGACCCGTCGCTGAGCTCGTGGGACCTCTGGAAGGCACTTTTTTCAAATCGGCCATTTTGTTTTTGCTTCTTCGGCTCGTGCGGCTTTCACTGAGAGTCAGACGGACTCGAGTTTTCTGCCTCGCACTAATACGGCCGTCGCGGTTCCAACGATCCCCTCGCCGAGCTCGTAGGACCTCGGGAAGTCAGGTTTTTCAAATCGGCCATTTTGTTTTTGCTTCTTCGGCTAGTGCGGCTCTCACCCATACTGCCCGTAAGCTGAATTTACTCATTTTTATGCTCTTACACGACGTTTCAGACTGAACAGAGTTGAAAACTAGATTTTCTTCAAGAATTCTTTTTTTTTTTTTTAAATTTCAAGAAAGTGACTTGGGACATCGGAACTTCAAATTGTATGATGATTTTTTTGAATACCTGAAGCTTTCATTCCTATACTGCCCGTAAGCTGCATTTACTAATTTGTATGCTCTTAAACGACGTTTCAGACTGAACAGAGTTAAAAACTAGATTTTCTTAAAGAATTCTTTTTTTTTTAAATTTTCCATCAAGAAAGTGATTCGAACATCGGAACTTCAAATTGTATGATGATTTTCTTGAATACTTGAAGCTTTCATTACTATACTGGCCGTAAGCTGCAATTAATCATTTTCATGCTCTTACAAGACGTTTTAGTCTAAACGGAGTTGAAAACTAGATTTTCTTTAAAGAATTCATTTTTTTCAAGAAAGTGACTTGGAACATCGGAACTTCAAATTGTATGATTATTATATTGAATACTGAAGCTTCCATTACTATACTGCCCGTAAGCTGCATTCACTCATTTTTATGCTCTTAAACGACGTTTCAGACTGAACAGAGTTGTAAACTAGATTTCCTTAACCCTCGTGTTGTCCTCACTCATTCCTCGCACACCCCGTGTCCTGCGGCGTCAATCTGTCTTTGCTAAAGAGCCTTCGATCAGCGCGAGCACACCAACGAGGCCGACCGCGGGATTACGCAGATGTGAATAAATTGTGTATAAATACAGCGTATAAGTACACCCCTTTCATAGTGTCCATATTCGCACATAACAACTTGTGACACCTCATTTCAATTTGAATCAATTCAGTTTATTTTGAATTGCTCAGAATAACAAATACACATTATTATTATTATTTCCTTTTTTTTTGTAAACGCCTCAGAGGGCTTTACAATCTGGACACGTACGAAATGACGTCACGCGTCTTGGCTAAAGAGCCTTCGATCAGCGCGAGCGCACCAACGAAGCCGACCGCGGGATTACGCAGATGTGAATAAATTGTGTATAAATACAGCGTATAAGTACACCCCTTTCATAGAACGAGAAGCGCGGGGCGGGTCGAACGGCTGGAACGCGATCCCGTCCAGGCCGATCGAATGGGCTCTGGCCGCGACCGTGCCGGCCTGGGACGATTCCGCTCCCGCTCGAGAAGCCAGGCGACAGGTGACGTTTCCACAGAGGGCGGACCAAGCGCCGCCGCCGCTGCTGAGAGCGTGGAGAGTCGCGTCCGACAGCGTCGATCGAGAGAGGGACCGCGACCGGGACCGGGACCGGGCCTTTAACGATTCCGCGTTTGCCCGAGGGGCGGGCCGCCGCCGCGACCGAATCCGAACGTCGGTTCTCCCGTTTGGCGCCCCCACCCCCACCCACGGCGACACGTTTCTGGATCGGCACGCTTACTACGGGCGCACCTACCCGAAGGCGACGTACACCGCGGAGCATCTGAAGATCGAGATCGGACGAGAGAGGTTCCGCTGAGGGTTAGTCGCGCACCCGAACGCCGTCGCGGCCCCCGGCGCCGGCCCCCCTTGGAATCTCTCTACGCCGACGCCGACGGACGGGATGTACGTGACGCTGGACGCGCGTCCGTGGTGTTACGTGTGCGGGCGCGCGCGCCAGAACTACAGCTCGCAGTGCTACCGGAGAACGAAAGAGCTCGCTGGGGAACTCAAACGCGTGTCGAACCGTGATCCTGTGGCGGACACATTTGTGCGCGTGTGTGTTTGTGTTTGTGTGTGTGTGTGTGTGTGTGTGTGTGTGTGTGTGTGTGTGTTTGTGTGTGTTCTGTGTCGTTGCTTGTAACACTGGTCATGACTAAATAAATGTAAGAAAAAACAATACAATGCAACTGTCTTGTCATGTCTTTATTTGTATCATTTATTTATTTATTTTTTACATTTAGCATACGGGATTACTTGTAATACAACGTAAAACTCGGGTCGTATACGCGGGTCAGTCTGACCCCGGGGGACTAGGCCGGGAGCTCATCGATAAACGCGGGTCATTCTGACCCCAGGGACGAGGGCAGGGAGCTCGGCAATATTCGCGGGTCATTCTGACCCCGGGGAAGGGGGCCGGGAGCTCGGCGATAAACACGGGTCAGTCTGACCCGGGGGACGACGGCGAGAGGAGGGCTCGGCGATGAACGCGAGTCATTTTGACCCGAGGGACGAGGCCGAGGGCTTGCTCAAACTCGAGGGTCGAACAGACCCCAGGGCGACGGCGAGGGCTCGGTGGAAAGACGCGGGTCGTTTTGAGCTTTAGAGATTCATACGTACATGCATGCATGCATGCATACGTATACACTGGTAGTGGATCATTTTGTGACCCTGAGACCGCGATACACACAAATATATAAACACTCGAACGTGGGTCTTTTTGACCCAGAAGCCAACAGGAGGTTTGAAGAATTATTGTTTTTTAATCTACCATCAAGAAAGTGATTGGAACATCGGAACTTCAAATTGTATGATGATTATATTGAATACTGTAGCTTCCACTACTATACTGCCCGTAAGCTGCATTTACTCATTTTTATGCTCTTAAACGACGTTTCAGACTGAACAGAGTTGAAAACTAGATTTTCTTAAAGAATTCCTTTTTTTTTAAATTTTCCATCAAGAACGTGATTGGAACATCGGAACTTCAAATTGTATGATGATTTTCTTTAATACCTGAACCTTTCATCCCTATACTGCCCGTAAGCTGCATTTACTCATTTTTATGCTCTTAAACGACGTTTCAGACTGAACAGAGTTGAAAACTAGATTTTCTTAAAGAATTCATTTATTTTAATTTTCTTTCAAGAAAGTGACTCGGGACATCGGAACTTCAAATTGTATGATGATTTTCTTTAATACCTGAACCTTTCATCCCTATACTGCCCGTAAGCTGCATTTACTCATTTTTATGCTCTTAAACGACGTTTCAGACTGAACAGAGTTGAAAACTAGATTTTCTTAAAGAATTCATTTTATTTTCATTTTCCATCAAGAAAGTGACTTGTTACATCGGAACATCAAATTGTATGATGATACCTGAAGATTTCACCACCTTACTGCCCGTAAGCTGAAGTTACTCATTTTTATGCTCTTAAACGACGTTTCAGACTGAACAGAGTTGAAAACTAGCTATTCTTAAAGAATCCATTTTTTTTTTAAATTTTCTTTCAAGAAAGTTACTCGGGACATCGGAACTTCAAATTGTATGATGATTTTATTGAATACCTGAAGCTTTCATCCCTATACTGCCCGTAAGCTGCATTTACTCATTTTTATGCTCTTAAACGACGTCTCAGACTGAACAGAGTTGAAAACTAGATTTTCTTACAGAATTCATTTATTTTAATTTTCTTTCAAGAAAGTGACTCGGGACATCGGAACTTCAAATTGTATGATGATTTTCTTTAATACCTGAACCTTTCATCCCTATAATGCCCGTAAGCTGCATTTACTCATTTTTATGCTCTTAAACGACGTTTCAGACTGAACAGAGTTGAAAACTAGATTTTCTTAAAGAAATCATTTTATTTTCATTTTCCATCAAGAAAGTGACTTGGTACATCGGAACATCAAATTGTATGATGATGGTCTTGAATACCTGAAGATTTCACCACCTTACTGCCCGTAAGCTGAAGTTACTCATTTTTATGCTCTTAAACGACGTTTCAGACTGAACAGAGTTGAAAACTAGCTATTCTTAAAGAATCCATTTTTTTTTAAATTTTCTTTCAAGAAAGTTACTCGGGACATCGGAATGTCAAATTGTATGATGATTTTATTGAATACCTGAAGCTTTCATCCCTATACTGCCCGTAAGCTGCATTTACTCATTTTTATGCTCTTAAACGACGTTTCAGACTGAACAGAGTTGAAAACTAGATTTTGTTAAAGAATTCATTTATTTTAATTTTCTTTCAAGAAAGTGACTCGGGACATCGGAACTTCAAATTGTATGATGATTTTATTTAATACCTGAACCTTTCATCCCTATACTGCCCGTAAGCTGCATTTACTCATTTTTATGCTCTTAAACGACGTTTCAGACTGAACAGAGTTGAAAACTAGATTTTCTTAAAGAATTCATTTTATTTTCATTTTCCATCAAGAAAGTGACTTGGTACATCGGAACATCAAATTGTAGGATGATGGTCTTGAATACCTGAAGATTTCACCACCTTACTGCCCGTAACCTGAAGTTACTAATTTTTATGCTCTTAAACGACGTTTCAGACTGAACAGAGTTGAAAACTAGCTATTCTTAAAGAAACCATTTTTTTTTAAATTTTCTTTCAAGAAAGTTACTCGGGACATCGGAACTTCAAATTGTATGATGATTTTCTTTAATACCTGAAGCTTTCATCCCTATACTGCCCGTAAGCTGCATTTACTCATTTTTATGCTCTTAAACGACGTTTCAGACTGAACAGAGTTGAAAACTAGATTTTCTTACAGAATTCATTTATTTTAATTTTCTTTCAAGAAAGTGACTCGTGACATCGGAACTTCAAATTGTATGATGATTTTCTTTAATACCTGAACCTTTCATCCCTATACTGCCCGTAAGCTTTATTTACTCATTTGCATGCTCGAAACTACAGATTCTATGATCTTCTAATGAATACTGAGGCTTCCATTACTATGCTGGCCGTAAGCTGCATTTACTCATTTAAGAACTAGATTTTCTTAAAGAATTAATTTTTTTTAAATTTTCCATCAAGAAAGTGACTCGAACATCGGAACTTCAAATTGTATGATGATTTTCATGAATACCGGAAGCTTTCATCACTATACTGGCCGTAAGCTGCATTTACTCATTTTCATGCTCTTACACGACGTTTTAAATAATTCTTTTTTCAAACCTTCCATAAAGAAAGTGTCTCAGAACATCGGAACTACAAATTGTATGCTCTTCTAATGAATACTGAGGCTTCCATTACTATACTGCACGTAATCTGCATTTACTCATTTGCATGCTCTTACACGACGTTTTAGTATAAACGGAGTTGAAAACTAGATTTTCTTAAAGAATTCTTTTTTTTAAACGTTCCATAAAGAAAGTGTCTCAGATCATCGGAACTACAAATTGTATGATCTCCTAATGAATACTGAGGCTTCCATTACTATACTGGCCGTAAGCTGCATTTACTCATTTGCATGCTCTTACACGACGTTTTAGTCTAAACAGAGTTGAAAACTAGATTTTCTTCAAGAATTAGTTTTTTTAAACGTTCCATAAAGAAAGTGTCTCAGAACATCGGAACTACAAATTGTATGATCTTTTAATGAATACTGAAGATTCCATTGCTATACTGCCAGTAAGCTGCATTTCATCATTTTTATACTCTTCCACGACGTTTTAGTCTCAACGCAGTTGAAAACTAGATTTTGTTAAAGAATTCATTTTTTTTAAATTTTCCATCAAGAAAGTGACTCGAACATCGGAACTTCAAATTGTATGATGATTTTCATGAATACAGGAAGCTTTCATCACTATACTGGCCGTAAGCTGCATTTACTCATTTTCATGCTCTTACACGCCGTTTTAGTCTAAACGGAGTTGAAAACTAGATTGTCTTAAAGAATTCTTTTTTCAAACGTTCCATAAAGAAAGTGTCTCAGAACATCGGAACTACAAATTGTATGCTCTTCTAATGAATACTGAGGCTTTTATTACTATACTGGCCGTAAGCTGCATTTACTCATTTGCATGCTCTTACACGACGTTTTAGTCTAAACAGAGTTGAAAACTATATTTTCTTCAAGAATTCTTTTTTTTAAACGTTCCATAAAGAAAGTGTCTCAGAACATCGGAACTACAAATTGTATGATCTTTTAATGAATACTGAAGATTCCATTGCTATACTGCCAGTAAGCTGCATTTAATCATTTTTATACTCTTCCACGACGTTTTAGTCTCAACGCAGTTGAAAACTAGATTTTCTTAAAGAATTCATTTTTTAAAAATTTTCCATCAAGAAAGTGACTCGAACATCGGAACTTCAAATTGTATGATGATTTTCATGAATACCGGAAGCTTTCATCACTATACTGGCCGTAAGCTGCATTTACTCATTTGCATGCTCTTACACGACGTTTTAGTCTAAACAGAGTTGAAAACTAGATTTTCTTCAAGAATTAGTTTTTTTTAAAACGTTCCATAAAGAAAGTGTCTCAGAACATCGGAACTACAAATTGTTTGCTCTTCTAATGAATACTGAGGCTTCCATTACTATACTGGCCGTAAGCTGCATTTACTCATTTGAATGCTCTTACACGACGTTTTATTCTCAACGCAGTTGAAAACTAGATTTTCTTAAAGAATTCATTTTTTTTAAATTTTCCATCAAGAAAGTGACTCGAACATCGGAACTTTAAATTGTAAGATGATTTTCATGAATACCGGAAGCTTTCATCACTATACTGGCCGTAAGCTGCATTTACTCATTTTCAAGCTCTTGCACGCCGTTTTAGTCTGAACAGAGTTGAAAACTAGATTTTCTTCAAGAATTAGTTTTTTTAAACGTTCCATAAAGAAAGTGTCTCAGAACATCGGAACTACAAATTGTATGATCTTTTAATGAATACTGAAGATTCCATTGCTATACTGCCAGTAAGCTGCATTTCATCATTTTTATACTCTTCCACGACGTTTTAGTCTCAACGCAGTTGAAAACTAGATTTTGTTAAAGAATTCATTTTTTAAAAATTTTCCATCAAGAAAGTGACTCGAACATCGGAACTTTAAATTGTATGATGATTTTCATGAATACCGGAAGCTTTCATCACTATACTGGCCGTAAGCTGCATTTACTCATTTTCATGCTCTTGCACGCCGTTTTAGTCTAAACAGAGTTGAAAACTAGATTTTCTTCAAGAATTAGTTTTTTTAAACGTTCCATAAAGAAAGTGTCTCAGAACATCGGAACTACAAATTGTATGATCTTTTAATGAATACTGAAGATTCCATTGCTATACTGCCAGTAAGCTGCATTTAATCATTTTTATACTCTTCCACGACGTTTTAGTCTCAACACAGTTGAAAACTAGATTTTCTTAAAGAATTCATTTTTTTTAAATTTTCCATCAAGAAAGTGACTCGAACATCGGAACTTCAAATTGTATGATGATTTTCATGAATACCGGAAGCTTTCATCACTATACTGGCCGTAAGCTGCATTTACTCATTTGCATGCTCTTACACGACGTTTTAGTCTAAACAGAGTTGAAAACTAGATTTTCTTCAAGAATTAGTTTTTTTTAAAACGTTCCATAAAGAAAGTGTCTCAGAACATCGGAACTACAAATTGTTTGCTCTTCTAATGAATACTGAGGGTTCCATTACTATACTGGCCGTAAGCTGCATTTACTCATTTGAATGCTCTTACACGACGTTTTATTCTCAACGCAGTTGAAAACTAGATTTTCTTAAAGAATTCATTTTTTTAAAATTTTCCATCAAGAAAGTGACTCGAACATCGGAACTTTAAATTGTAAGATGATTTTCATGAATACCGTAAGCTTTCATCACTATACTGGCCGTAAGCTGCATTTACTCATTTTCAAGCTCTTGCACGCCGTTTTAGTCTGAACAGAGTTGAAAACTAGATTTTCTTCAAGAATTTGTTTTTTTAAACGTTCCATAAAGAAAGTGTCTCAGAACATCGGAACTACAAATTGTTTGCTCTTCTAATGAATACTGAGGCTTCCATTACTATACTGGCCGTAAGATGCATTTACTCATTTGAATGCTCTTACACGACGTTTTATTCTCAACGCAGTTGAAAACTAGATTTTCTTAAAGAATTCATTTTCTTAAAATTTTCCATCAAGAAAGTGACTCGAACATCGGAACTTTAAATTGTAAGATGATTTTCATGAATACCGGAAGCTTTCATCACTATACTGGCCGTTAGCTGCATTTACTCATTTTCAAGCTCTTGCACGCCGTTTTAGTCTGAACAGAGTTGAAAACTAGATTTTCTTCAAGAATTAGTTTTTTTAAACGTTCCATAAAGAAAGTGTCTCAGAACATCGGAACTACAAATTGTATGATCTTTTAATGAATACTGAAGATTCCATTGCTATACTGCCAGTAAGCTGCATTTCATCATTTTTATACTCTTCCACGACGTTTTAGTCTCAACGCAGTTGAAAACTAGATTTTGTTAAAGAATTCATTTTTTTTAAATTTTCCATCAAGAAAGTGACTCGAACATCGGAACTTTAAATTGTATGATGATTTTCATAAATACCGGAAGCTTTCATCACTATACTGGCCGTAAGCTGCATTTACTCATTTTCATGCTCTAGCACGCCGTTTTAGTCTAAACAGAGTTGAAAACTAGATTTTCTTCAAGAATTAGTTTTTTTAAACGTTCCATAAAGAAAGTGTCTCAGAACATCGGAACTACAAATTGTATGATCTTTTAATGAATACTGAAGATTCCATTGCTATACTGCCAGTAAGCTGCATTTAATCATTTTTATACTCTTCCACGACGTTTTAGTCTCAACACAGTTGAAAACTAGATTTTCTTAAAGAATTCATTTTTTTTAAATTTTCCATCAAGAAAGTGACTCGAACATCGGAACTTCAAATTGTATGATGATTTTCATGAATACAGGAAGCTTTCATCACTATACTGGCCGTAAGCTGCATTTACTCATTTTCATGCTCTTACACGCCGTTTTAGTCTAAACGGAGTTGAAAACTAGATTGTCTTAAAGAATTCTTTTTTCAAACGTTCCATAAAGAAAGTGTCTATGAACATCGGAACTACAAATTGTATGCTCTTCTAATGAATACTGAGGCTTTTATTACTATACTGGCCGTAAGCTGCATTTACTCATTTGCATGCTCTTACACGACGTTTTAGTCTAAACAGAGTTGAAAACTATATTTTCTTCAAGAATTCTTTTTTTTAAACGTTCCATAAAGAAAGTGTCTCAGAACATCGGAACTACAAATTGTATGATCTTTTAATGAATACTGAAGATTCCATTGCTATACTGCCAGTAAGCTGCATTTAATCATTTTTATACTCTTCCACGACGTTTTAGTCTCAACGCAGTTGAAAACTAGATTTTCTTAAAGAATTCATTTTTTTTAAATTTTCCATCAAGAAAGTGACTCGAACATCGGAACTTCAAATTGTATGATGATTTTCATGAATACCGGAAGCTTTCATCACTATACTGGCCGTAAGCTGCATTTACTCATTTGCATGCTCTTACACGACGTTTTAGTCTAAACAGAGTTGAAAACTATATTTTCTTCAAGAATTAGTTTTTTTTAAAACGTTCCATAAAGAAAGTGTCTCAGAACATCGGAACTACAAATTGTTTGCTCTTCTAATGAATACTGAGGCTTCCATTACTATACTGGCCGTAAGCTGCATTTACTCATTTGAATGCTCTTACACGACGTTTTATTCTCAACGCAGTTGAAAACTAGATTTTCTTAAAGAATTCATTTTTTTTAAATTTTCCATCAAGAAAGTGACTCGAACATCGGAACTTTAAATTGTATGATGATTTTCATGAATACCGGAAGCTTTCATCACTATACTGGCCGTAAGCTGCATTTACTCATTTTCATGCTCTTGCACGCCGTTTTAGTCTAAACAGAGTTGAAAACTAGATTTTCTTCAAGAATTTGTTTTTTTAAACGTTCCATAAAGAAAGTGTCTCAGAACATCGGAACTACAAATTGTATGATCTTTTAATGAATAC
Organism: Clinocottus analis; assembly: GCF_023055335.1. NCBI lineage: Eukaryota > Metazoa > Chordata > Actinopteri > Perciformes > Cottidae > Clinocottus > Clinocottus analis. Next base: position 349,762 of record NW_027176220.1, on the reverse strand, counting down.
TGAAGATTCCATTGCTATACTGCCAGTAAGCTGCATTTCATCTTTTTTATACTCTTCCACGAAGTTTTAGTCTCAACGCAGTTGAAAACTAGATTTTCTTAAAGAATTCATTTTTTTTTTAAATTTTCCATCAAGAAAGTGACTCGAACATCGGAACTTTAAATTGTATGATGATTTTCATGAATACCGGAAGCTTTCATCACTATACTGGCCGTAAGCTGCATTTACTCATTTTCATGCTCTTGCACGCCGTTTTAGTCTAAACAGAGTTGAAAACTAGATTTTCTTCAAGAATTTGTTTTTTTAAACGTTCCATAAAGAAAGTGTCTCAGAACATCGGAACTACAAATTGTATGATCTTTTAATGAATACTGAAGATTCCATTGCTATACTGCCAGTAAGCTGCATTTCATCATTTTTATACTCTTCCACGAAGTTTTAGTCTCAACGCAGTTGAAAACTAGATTTTCTTAAAGAATTCATTTTTTTTTAAATTTTCCATCAAGAAAGTGACTCGAACATCGGAACTTCAAATTGTATGATGATTTTCATGAATACAGGAAGCTTTCATCACTATACTGGCCGTAAGCTGCATTTACTCATTTTCATGCTCTTACACGCCGTTTTAGTCTAAACGGAGTTGAAAACTAGATTGTCTTAAAAGTTACTCGGGACATCGGAACTACAAATTGTATGATGATTTTCATGAATACCGGAAGCTTTCATCACTATACTGGCCGTAAGCTGCATTTACTAATTTGTTTTCTTTAAAGAATTCATTTTTTTCAAGAAAGTGACTTGGAACATCGGAACTTCAAATTGTATGATGATTTTATTGAATACTGAAGCTTCCATTACTATACTGCCCGTAAGCTGCATTTACACATTATTATTATTATTTTCTTTTTTTTTTTGTAAACGCCTCAGAGGGCTTTACAATCTGGACACGTACGAGAAGCGCGTGGGCGGGTCGAACGGCTGGAACGCAATCCCGTCCAGGCCGATCGAATGGGCTCTGGCCGCGACCGTGCCGGCCTGGGACGATTCCGCTCCCGCTCGAGAAGCCAGGCGACGGGTGATGTTTCCGCAGAGGGCGGACCAAGCGCCGCCGCCGCTGCTGAGAGCGTGGAGAGTCGCGTCCGACAGCGTCGATCGAGAGAGGGACCGCGACCGGGACCGGGACCGGGCCTTTAACGATTCCGCGTTTGCCCGAGGGGCGGGCCGCCGCCGCCGCGACCGAATCCGAACGTCGGTTCACCCGTTTGTCGCCCCCCCTCCCCCCTCCTCCCACCTTCGGCGACACGTTTCTGGATCGGCACGCTTACTACGGACGCACCTACCCGAAGGCGACGTACACCGCGGAGCGTCTGAAGATCGAGATCGGACGAGAGAGGTTCCGCTGAGGGTTCGTCGCGCACCCGAACGCCGTCGCGGCCCCCGGCGCCGGCCCCCCTTGGAAGCTCTCTACGCCGACGCCGACGGACGGGATGTACGTGACGCTGGACGCGCGTCCGTGGTGTTACGTGTGCGGGCGCGCGCGCCAGAACCACAGCTCGCAGTGCTACCGGAGAACGAAAGAGCTCGCTGGGGAACTCAAACGCTACGTCGGTCGTCTGCGTTTCGAACCGTGATCCTGTGGCGGACACATTTGTGCGTGTGTGTTTGTGTTTGTGTGTGTGTGTGTGTTTGTGTTTGTGTTTGTGTTTGTGTGTGTGTGTGTGTGTGTGTGTGTGTGTGTGTGTGTGTGTGTGTGTTTGTGTGTGTTCTGTGTCGTTGCTTGTAACACTGGTGATGACTAAATAAATGTAAGAAAAAACAATACAATGCAACTGTCTTGTCATGTCTTTATTTGTATCATTTATTTATTTATTTTTTACATTTAGCATACGGGATGACTTGTAATACAACGTAAAACTCGGGTCGTTTCGACCCGAGGACGAGACCGAGGGCTCACGGGTCATTCTGACCCCGGGGACGACGGCGAGGCCGGGAGCTCGGCTATAAACGAGGGTCATTCAGACCCCGGGGACGGGGGCCGAGAGCTCGACGATAAACGCGGGTCATTTAGACCCCGGGGACGAGGCCGGGAGTTCGGCGATAAACGCGGGTCATTCTGACACGGGGACGAGGCCGGGAGCTCAGCGATATACGCGGGTCAGTCTGACCCCGGGGGACTAGGCCGGGAGCTCATCGATAAACGCGGGTCATTCTGACCCTGGGGACGAGGGCCGGGAGCTCGGCAATATTCGCGGGTCATTCTGACCCCGGGGACGGGGGCCGGGAGCTCGGCGATAAACACGGGTCAGTCTGACCCGGGGGACGACGGCGAGAGGAGGGCTCGGTGATGAACGCGAGTCATTTTGACCCGAGGGACGAGGCCGAGGGCTCGCTCAAACTCGAGGGTCGAACAGACCCCAGGGCGACGGCGAGGGCTCGGTGGAAAGACGCGGGTCGTTTTGACCCGAGGACGACGGGCTTTAGAGCTTCATACGTACATGCATGCATGCATGCATACGTATACACTGGTAGTGGATCATTTTGTGACCCTGAGACCGCGATATACACAAATACATAAACACTCGAACGTGGGTCTTTTTGACCCAGAAGCCAACAGGAGGTTTGAAGAATTATTGTTTTTTAATCTACCATCAAGAAAGTGATTGGAACATCGGAACTTCAAATTGTATGATGATTATATTGAATACTGTAGCTTCCACTACTATACTGCCCGTAAGCTGCATTTACTCATTTTTATGCTCTTAAACGACGTTTCAGACTGAACAGAGTTGAAAACTAGATTTTCTTAAAGAATTCATTTTTTTTTTAAATTTTCCATCAAGAACGTGATTGGAACATCGGAACTTCAAATTGTATGATGATTATATTGAATACTGAAGCTTCCATTACTATACTACCTGTAAGCTGCATTTACTCATTTTTATGCTCTTAAACGACGTTTAAGACTGAACAGAGTTGAAAACTAGATTTTCTTAAAGAATTTCTTTTTTTTAAATTTTCTTTCAAGAAAGTTACTCGGGACATCGGAACTTCAAATTGTATGATGATTTTATTGAATACCTGAAGCTTTCATCCCTATACTGCCCGTAAGCTGCATTTACTCATTTTTATGCTCTTAAACGACGTTTCAGACTGAACAGAGTTGAAAACTAGGTCTTCTTAAAGAATTATTATTTTTTGAATTTTCCATCAAGAAAGTGACTTGGAACATCGGAACTTCAAATTGTATGATGATTATATTGAATACTGAAGCTTCCATTAATATACCGCCCGTAAGCTGCTTTTACTCATTTTTATGCTCTTAAACGACGTTTCAGACTGAACAGAGTTGAAAACTAGATTTTCTTAAAGAATTCATTTTTTTTTAAATTTTCCATCAAGAAAGTGACTCAGTACATCGGAACTTCAAATTGTATAATGATTTTATTGAATACCTGAAGCTTTCATCCCTATACTGCCCGTAAGCTGCATTTACTCATTTTTAGCTCTCAAACGTCGTTTCAGACTGAACAGAGTTGAAAACTAGATTTCCTTAAAGAATTATTATTTTTTGAATTTTCCATCAAGAAAGTGACTTGGAACATCGGAACTTCAAATTGTATGATGATTATATTGAATACTGAAGCTTCCATTACTATACTACCCGTAAGCTGCATTTACTCTTTTTTATGCTCTTAAACGACGTTTCAGACTGAACAGAGTTGAAAACTAGATTTTCTTAAAGAATTTCTTTTTTTTAAATTTTCTTTCAAGAAAGTTACTCGGGACATCGGAACTTCAAATTGTATGATGATTTTCTTTAATACCTGAACCTTTCATCCCTATACTTCCCGTAAGCTGCATTTACCCATTTTTATGCTCTTAAACTACGTTTCAGACTGAACAGAGTTGAAAACTAGATTTTCTTAAAGAATTCATTTATTTTAATTTTCTTTCAAGAAAGTGCCTCGGGACATCGGAACTTCAAATTGTATGATGATTTTCTTTAATACCTGAACCTTTCATCCCTATACTTCCCGTAAGCTGCATTTACTCATTTTTATGCTCTTAACCCTCGTGCGGCCTCACCGATCCGTACACACCCCGTGTCCTGCGGGTCAAACTGTCCAATGTCCTTTCATCTGGAGCCTTCGATGAGTGGGCGCTCACACCACTTGCATACAGCAGAGTGTTGATGACACAGTCGGGTCAGTTTGACCCAAGGACAACAGCAGGGGCTCGGTGACAAACGAGGGTCATTTTGACCCAAGGACAACGGCAGGGGCTCGGTGACACACTTGGGTCATTTTGACCCAAGGACACCTTCAGGGGCTCGGTGACACACGAGGGTCATTTTGACCCAAGGACAACGGCAGAGTGTTGATGACACACTCGGGTCATTTTGACCCAAGGACAACGGCAGGGGCTCGGTGACACACAAGGGTCATTTTGACCCAAGGACAACGGCAGAGTGTTGATGACACACTCGGGTCATTTTGACCCAAGGACAACGGCAGGGGCTCGGTGACACACGAGGGTCATTTTGACCCAAGGACAACGGCAGGGGCTCGGTGACACACGAGGGTCATTTTGACCCAAGGACAACGGCAGGGTCTCTGTGACACACAAGGGTCATTTTGACCCAAGGACAACGGCAGAGTGTCGATGACACACGAGGGTCATTTTGACCCAAGGACAACGGCAGAGTGTTGATGAAACACTCGGGTCATTTTGACCCAAGGACAACGGCAGGGGCTCGGTGACACACAAGGGTCATTTTGACCCAAGGACACCATCAGGGGCTCGGTGACACACGAGGGTCATTTTGACCCAAGGACAACGGCAGAGTGTCGATGACACACTCGGGTCATTTTGCACGTAGGACCTTGGGAAGGCACTTCTCTGAATCAGTTGGGGGACTTTCCGACAGTTCCGACGGTCCTAACCTCGAGCTTGTGGGACCTCCGGGACACAATTATTTAAATTGGCCATTTTGTTTTCGCTTCTTCCGCCAGCGCAGCGTTGAACCAAAGTCCGGAGAGACACGGGTTGGCTGCGCTGCCACTACTACGGCCGTCGCGGTTCCAACGATTCCTGCGCCGAGCTCGCGGGACCTCGGGAAGGCACTTTTTTCAAATCGGCCATTTTGTTTTTCTTTCTTCGGCTTGTGAAGTTTTCACAGAATGTCAGAAGGACACGAGTTGGCTGCGCTCCCACTAATACGGCCGTCGCGGTTCCAACGATCCCTCCGTCGAGCTCGTGGGACCTCCGGAAGGCACTTTTTTCAAATCGGCCATTTTGTTTTTGCTTCTTCTGCTCGTGCGGCTTTCACGCAAAGTCGGAAGGACACGAGTTGGCAGCGCTCCCACTGGTACGGCCGTCGCGGTTCCAACGATCCCTTCGCCGAGCTTTTGGGACCGCGGGAAGACAGTTTTTTTCAAATCGGCCATTTTGTTTTTGCTTCTTCGGCTCGTGTGGCTGTAACAGAAAGTCGGAAGGACACGGGTTCGCTGCGCTCCCACTAATACGGCCGTCGCGGTTCCAACGATCCCCTCGACGAGCTCGTGGGACCTCGGGAAGTCAGGTTTTTCAAATCGGCCATTTTGTTTTTGTTTCTTCGGCTCGTGAGGCTTTCACAGAATGTCGGAATGACAGGCCTTGGCTGCGCTCCCACTAATACGGCCGTCGCGGTTCCAACGATCCCTTCGCCGAGCTCGTGGGACCTCGGGAAGGCATTTTTTTCAAATCGGCCATTTTGTTTTTGTTTCTTCGGCTCGTGCGGCTTTCACGCAAACTCGGAAGGACTCGGGTTCGCTGCGCTCCCACTAATACGGCCGTCGCGGTTCCAACGATCCCTTCGCCGAACTCGTGGGACCTCGGGAAGGCACTTTTTGCAAATCGGCCATTTTGTTTTTGTTTCTTCGGCTCGCGAGGCTTTCACAGAATGTCGGAAGGACACGACTTTGCTGCGCTCCCACTAATACGGCCGTCGCAGTTCCAACGATCACGTCGCCGAGCTCGCGGGACCTCGGGAAGGCACTTTTTGCAAATCGGCCATTTTGTTTTTGCTTCTTCGGCTCGTGCGGCTTTCACGCAAAGTCGGAAGGACTGGAGTTCGCTGCCTCCAACTGATACGGCCGTCGCGGTTCCAACGATCCCTTCGCCGAACTCGTGGGACCTCGGGAAGGCACTTTTTGCAAATCGGCCATTTTGTTTTTGTTTCTTCGGCTCGTGAGGCTTTCACAGAATGTCGGAAGGACACGACTTTGCTGCGCTCCCACTAATACGGCCGTCGCAGTTCCAACGATCACGTCGCCGAGCTCGCGGGACCTCGGGAAGGCACTTTTTGCAAATCGGCCATTTTGTTTTTGCTTCTTCGGCTCGTGCGGCTTTCACGCAAAGTCGGAAGGACTGGAGTTCGCTGCCTCCAACTGATACGGCCGTCGCGGTTCCAACGAACCCGTCGCCGAGCTCGTGGCACCTCTGGAAGGCACTTTTTTCAAATCGGCCATTTTGTTTTTGCTTCTTCGGCTCGTGCGGCTTTCACGCAAACTCGGAAGGACTCGGGTTCGCTGCGCTCCCACTAATACGGCCGTCGCGGTTCCAACGATCCCTTCGCCGAATTCGTGGGACCTCGGGAAGGCACTTTTTGCAAATCGGCCATTTTGTTTTTGTTTCTTCGGCTCGTGAGGCTTTCACAGAATGTCGGAAGGACACGACTTTGCTGCGCTCCCACTAATACGGCCGTCGCAGTTCCAACGATCACGTCGCCGAGCTCGCGGGACCTCGGGAAGGCACTTTTTGCAAATCGGCCATTTTGTTTTTGCTTCTTCGGCTCGTGCGGCTTTCACGCAAAGTCGGAAGGACTGGAGTTCGCTGCCTCCAACTGATACGGCCGTCGCGGTTCCAACAAACCCGTCGCCGAGCTCGTGGGACCTCTGGAAGGCACTTTTTTCAAATCGGCCATTTTGTTTTTGCTTCTTCGGCTCGTGCGGCTTTCACGCAACGTCGGACGGACTCGAGTTTTCGGCCTCCCACTAATACGGCCGTCGCGGTTCCAACGATCCCCTCGCCGAGCTCGTGGGACCTCGGGAAGTCAGTTTTTTCAAATCGGCCATTTTGTTTTTGCTTCTTCAGCTCGTGTGGCTTTCACGCAAAGTCGGAAGGACTCGAGTTTTCTGTGCTCCCACTAATACGGACGTCGCGATTCCAACAGTTCCGACCCCCAGCTCCTGGGACCTCGGGAAGTCAGTTTTTTTAAATCGGCCATTTTGTTTTTGCTTCTTCGGCTCGTGCGGCTTTCACGCAAGGTCGGAAGGACTCGAGTTTGCTGCGCTCCCACTAATACGGCCGTAGCGGTTCCAATTATCTGTTCGCTGGGCTCGTGGGACCTCGGGAAGGCACTTTTTGCAAATCGGCCATTTTGTTTTCGTTTCTTCGGCTTGTGAGGCTTTCACAGAATGTCGGAAGGACACGACTTGGCTGCGCTCCCACTAATACGGCCGTCGCGGTTCCAACGATCACGTCCCGAGCTCGTGGGACCTCGGGAAGGCACTTTTTGCAAATCGGCCATTTTGTTTTAGCTTCTTCGGCTCGTGCGGCTTTCACGCAAAGTCGGAAGGACTGGAGTTCGCTGCCTCCAACTGATACGGCCGTCGCGGTTCCAACGGACCCATCGCCGAGCTCGTGGGACCTCTGGAAGGCACTTTTTTCAAATCGGCCATTTTGTTTTTGCTTCTTCGGCTCGTGCGGCTTTCACTGAAAGTCAGACGGACTCGAGTTTTCTGCCTCGCACTAATACGGCCGTCGCGGTTCCAACGATCCCCTCGCCGAGCTCGTGGGACCTCGGGAAGTCAGGTTTTTCAAATCGGCCATTTTGTTTTTGCTTCTTCGGCTAGTGCGGCTCTCACCCATACTGCCCGTAAGCTGAATTTACTCATTTTTATGCTCTTACACGACGTTTCAGACTGAACAGAGTTGAAAACTAGATTTTCTTCAAGAATTCTTTTTTTTTTTTTTAAATTTCAAGAAAGTGACTTGGGACATCGGAACTTCAAATTGTATGATGATTTTTTTGAATACCTGAAGCTTTCATCCCTATACTGCCCGTAAGCTGCATTTACTAATTTGTATGCTCTTAAACGACGTTTCAGACTGAACAGAGTTAAAAACTAGATTTTCTTAAAGAATTCTTTTTTTTTTAAATTTTCCATCAAGAAAGTGACTCGAACATCGGAACTTCAAATTGTATGATGATTTTCTTGAATACTTGAAGCTTTCATTACTATACTGGCCGTAAGCTGCATTTAATCATTTTCATGCTCTTACAAGACGTTTTAGTCTAAACGGAGTTGAAAACTAGATTTTCTTTAAAGAATTCATTTTTTTCAAGAAAGTGACTTGGAACATCGGAACTTCAAATTGTATGATTATTATATTGAATACTGAAGCTTCCATTACTATACTGCCCGTAAGCTGCATTTACTCATTTTTATGCTCTTAAACGACGTTTCAGACTGAACAGAGTTGTAAACTAGATTTCCTTAACCCTCGTGTTGTCCTCACTCATTCCTCGCACACCCCGTGTCCTGCGGAGTCAATCTGTCTTTGCTAAAGAGCCTTCGATCAGCGCGAGCACACCAACGAGGCCGACCGCGGGATTACGCAGATGTGAATAAATTGTGTATAAATACAGCGTATAAGTACACCCCTTTCATAGTGTCCTTATTCGCACATAACAACTTGTGACACCTCATTTCAATTTGAATCAATTCAGTTTATTTTGAATAGCTCAGAATAACAAATACACATTATTATTATTATTTCCTTTTTTTTGGTAAACGCCTCAGAGGGCTTTACAATCTGGACACGTACGAAATGACGTCACGCGTCTTGGCTAAAGAGCCTTCGATGAGCGCGAGCGCACCAACGAAGCCGACCGCGGGATTACGCAGATGTGAATAAATTGTGTATAAATACAGCGTATAAGTACACCCCTTTCATAGAACGAGAAGCGCGGGGCGGGTCGAACGGCTGGAACGCGATCCCGTCCAGGCCGATCGAATGGGCTCTGGCCGCGACCGTGCCGGCCTGGGACGATTCCGCTCCCGCTCGAGAAGCCAGGCGACAGGTGACGTTTCCACAGAGGGCGGACCAAGCGCCGCCGCCGCTGCTGAGAGCGTGGAGAGTCGCGTCCGACAGCGTCGATCGAGAGAGGGACCGCGACCGGGACCGGGACCGGGCCTTTAACGATTCCGCGTTTGTCCGAGGGGCGGGCCGCCGCCGCGACCGAATCCGAACGTCGGTTCTCCCGTTTGGCGCCCCCACCCCCACCCACGGCGACACGTTTCTGGATCGGCACGCTTACTACGGGCGCACCTACCCGAAGGCGACGTACACCGCGGAGCATCTGAAGATCGAGATCGGACGAGAGAGGTTCCGCTGAGGGTTAGTCGCGCACCCGAACGCCGTCGCGGCCCCCGGCGCCGGCCCCCCTTGGAATCTCTCTACGCCGACGCCGACGGACGAGATGTACGTGACGCTGGACGCGCGTCCGTGGTGTTACGTGTGCGGGCGCGCGCGCCAGAACCACAGCTCGCAGTGCTACCGGAGAACGAAAGAGCTCGCTGGGGAACTCAAACGCGTGTCGAACCGTGATCCTGTGGCGGACACATTTGTGCGCGTGTGTGTTTGTGTTTGTGTGTGTTTGTGTTTGTGCGCGTGTGTGTTTGTGTTTGTGTTTGTGTGTGTGTGTGTGTGTGTGTGTGTGTGTGTGTGTGTGTGTGTGTGTGTGTGTGTGTGTGTGTGTGTGTGTTTGTGTGTGTTCTGTGTCGTTGCTTGTAACACTGGTGATGACTAAATAAATGTAAGAAAAAACAATACAATGCAACTGTCTTGTCATGTCTTTATTTGTATCATTTATTTATTTATTTTTTACATTTAGCATACGGGATGACTTGTAATACAACGTAAAACTCGGGTCGTTTCGACCCGAGGACGAGACCGAGGGCTCACGGGTCATTCTGACCCCGGGGACGACGGCGAGGCCGGGAGCTCGGCTATAAACGAGGGTCATTCAGATCCCGGGGACGGGGGCCGAGAGCTCGACGATAAACGCGGGTCATTTAGACCCCGGGGACGAGGCCGGGAGTTCGGCGATAAACGCGGGTCATTCTGACACGGGGACGAGGCCGGGAGCTCACCGATATACGCGGGTCAGTCTGACCCCGGGGGACTAGGCCGGGAGCTCATCGATAAACGCGGGTCATTCTGACCCCAGGGACGAGGGCAGGGAGCTCGGCAATATTCGCGGGTCATTCTGACCCCGGGGAAGGGGGCCGGGAGCTCGGCGATAAACACGGGTCAGTCTGACCCGGGGGACGACGGCGAGAGGAGGGCTCGGCGATGAACGCGAGTCATTTTGACCCGAGGGACGAGACCGAGGGCTTGCTCAAACTCGAGGGTCGAACAGACCCCAGGGCGACGGCGAGGGCTCGGTGGAAAGACGCGGGTCGTTTTGAGCTTTAGAGATTCATACGTACATGCATGCATGCATGCATACGTATACACTGGTAGTGGATCATTTTGTGACCCTGAGACCGCGATACACACAAATATATAAACACTCGAACGTGGGTCTTTTTGACCCAGAAGCCAACAGGAGGTTTGAAGAATTATTGTTTTTTAATCTACCATCAAGAAAGTGATTGGAACATCGGAACTTCAAATTGTATGATGATTATATTGAATACTGTAGCTTCCACTACTATACTGCCCGTAAGCTGCATTTACTCATTTTTATGCTCTTAAACGACGTTTCAGACTGAACAGAGTTGAAAACTAGATTTTCTTAAAGAATTCATTTTATTTTAATTTTCCATCAAGAAAGTGACTCGGTACATCGGAACATCAAACTTTATGATGATGGTCTTTAATACCTGAACCTTTCATCCCTATACTTCCCGTAAGCTGCATTTACTCTTTTTATGCTCTTAAACGACGTTTCAGACTGAACAGAGTTGAAAACTAGATTTTCTTAAAGAATTCATTTTATTTTCATTTTCCATCAAGAAAGTGACTTGGTACATCGGAACATCAAATTGTATGATGATACCTGAAGATTTCACCACTTTACTGCCCGTAAGCTGAAGTTACTCATTTTTATGCTCTTAAACGACATTTCAGACTGAACAGAGTTGAAAACTAGCTATTCTTAAAGAATCCATTTTTTTTTTAAATTTTCTTTCAAGAAAGTTACTCGGGACATCGGAACTTCAAATTGTATGATGATTTTATTGAATACCTGAAGCTTTCATCCCTATACTGCCCGTAAGCTGCATTTACTCATTTTTATGCTCTTAAACGACGTCTCAGACTGAACAGAGTTGAAAACTAGATTTTCTTAAAGAATTCATTTATTATAATTTTCTTTCAAGAAAGTGACTCAGGACATCGGAACTTCAAATTGTATGATGATTTTCTTTAATACCTGAACCTTTCATCCCTATACTGCCCGTAAGCTGCATTTACTCATTTTTATGCTCTTAAACGACGTTTCAGACTGAACAGAGTTGAAAACTAGATTTTCTTAAAGAATTCATTTTATTTTCATTTTCCATCAAGAAAGTGACTTGGTACATCAGAACATCAAATTGTATGATGATACCTGAAGATTTCACCACCTTACTGCCCGTACGCAGTAGTTACTCATTTTTATGCTCTTAAACGACGATTCAGACTGAACAGAGTTGAAAACTAGATTTTCTTAAAGAATTCATTTTATTTTAATTTTCCATCAAGAAAGTGACTCGGTACATCGGAACATCAAACTTTATGATGATGGTCTTTAATACCTGAACCTTTCATCCCTATACTTCCCGTAAGCTGCATTTACTCATTTTTATGCTCTTAAACGACGTTTCAGACTGAACAGAGTTGAAAACTAGATTTTCTTAAAGAATTCATTTTATTTTCATTTTCCATCAAGAAAGTGACTTGGTACATCGGAACATCAAATTGTAGGATGATGGTCTTGAATACCTGAAGATTTCACCACCTTACTGCCCGTAACCTGAAGTTACTAATTTTTATGCTCTTAAACGACGTTTCAGACTGAACAGAGTTGAAAACTAGATTTTCTTACAGAATTCATTTATTTTAATTTTCTTTCAAGAAAGTGACTCGGGACATCGGAACTTCAAATTGTATGATGATTTTCTTTAATACCTGAACCTTTCATCCCTATACTGCCCGTAAGCTGCATTTACTCATTTTTATGCTCTTAAACGACGTTTCAGACTGAACAGAGTTGAAAACTAGATTTTCTTAAAGAATTCATTTTATTTTAATTTTCCATCAAGAAAGTGACTCGGTACATCGGAACATCAAACTTTATGATGATGGTCTTTAATACCTGAACCTTTCATCCCTATACTTCCCGTAAGCTGCATTTACTCATTTTTATGCTCTTAAACGACGTTTCAGACTGAACAGAGTTGAAAACTAGATTTTCTTAAAGAATTCATTTTATTTTCATTTTCCATCAAGAAAGTGACTTGGTACATCGGAACATCAAATTGTAGGATGATGGTCTTGAATACCTGAAGATTTCACCACCTTACTGCCCGTAACCTGAAGTTACTAATTTTTATGCTCTTAAACGACGTTTCAGACTGAACAGAGTTGAAAACTAGCTATTCTTAAAGAAACCATTTTTTTTTAAATTTTCTTTCAAGAAAGTTACTCGGGACATCGGAACTTCAAATTGTATGATGATTTTCTTTAATACCTGAACCTTTCATCCCTATACTTCCCGTAAGCTGCATTTACTCATTTTTATGCTCTTAAACGACGTTTCAGACTGAACAGAGTTGAAAACTAGATTTTCTTTAAGAATTCATTTATTTTAATTTTCTTTCAAGAAAGTGCCTCGGGACATCGGAACTTCAAATTGTATGATGATTTTCTTTAATACCTGAACCTTTCATCCCTATACTTCCCGTAAGCTGCATTTACTCATTTTTATGCTCTTAACCCTCGTGCGGCCTCACCGATCCGTACACACCCCGTGTCCTGCGGGTCAAACTGTCCAATGTCCTTTCATCTGGAGCCTTCGATGAGTGGGCGCTCACACCACTTGCATACAGCAGAGTGTTGATGACACAGTCGGGTCAGTTTGACCCAAGGACAACAGCAGGGGCTCGGTGACAAACGAGGGTCATTTTGACCCAAGGACAACGGCAGGGGCTCGGTGACACACTTGGGTCATTTTGACCCAAGGACACCTTCAGGGGCTCGGTGACACACGAGGGTCATTTTGACCCAAGGACAACGGCAGAGTGTTGATGACACACTCGGGTCATTTTGACCCAAGGACAACGGCAGGGGCTCGGTGACACACGAGGGTCATTTTGACCCAAGGACAACGGCAGGGGCTCGGTGACACACGAGGGTCATTTTGACCCAAGGACAACGGCAGGGGCTCGGTGACACACAAGGGTCATTTTGACCCAAGGACAACGGCAGAGTGTCGATGACACACGAGGGTCATTTTGACCCAAGGACAACGGCAGAGTGTTGATGACACACTCGGGTCATTTTGACCCAAGGACAACGGCAGGGGCTCGGTGACACACAAGGGTCATTTTGACCCAAGGACACCATCAGGGGCTCGGTGACACACGAGGGTCATTTTGACCCAAGGACAACGGCAGAGTGTCGATGACACACTCGGGTCATTTTGCACGTAGGACCTTGGGAAGGCACTTCTCTGAATCAGTTGGGGGACTTTCCGACAGTTCCGACGGTCCTAACCTCGAGCTTGTGGGACCTCCGGGACACAATTATTTAAATTGGCCATTTTGTTTTCGCTTCTTCCGCCAGCGCAGCGTTGAACCAAAGTCCGGAGAGACACGGGTTGGCTGCGCTGCCACTACTACGGCCGTCGCGGTTCCAACGATTCCTGCGCCGAGCTCGCGGGACCTCGGGAAGGCACTTTTTTCAAATCGGCCATTTTGTTTTTCTTTCTTCGGCTTGTGAAGTTTTCACAGAATGTCGGAAGGACACGAGTTGGCTGCGCTCCCACTAATACGGCCGTCGCGGTTCCAACGATCCCTCCGTCGAGCTCGTGGGACCTCCGGAAGGAACTTTTTTCAAATCGGCCATTTTGTTTTTGCTTCTTCTGCTCGTGCGGCTTTCACGCAAAGTCGGAAGGACACGAGTTGGCAGCGCTCCCACTGGTACGGCCGTCGCGGTTCCAACGATCCCTTCGCCGAGCTCTTGGGACCGCGGGAAGACAGTTTTTTTCAAATCGGCCATTTTGTTTTTGCTTCTTCGGCTCGTGTGGCTGTAACAGAAAGTCGGAAGGACACGGGTTCGCTGCGCTCCCACTAATACGGCCGTCGCGGTTCCAACGATCCCTTCGCCGAGCTCGTGGGACCACGGGAAGGCACTTTTTTCAAATCGGCCATTTTGTTTTTGCTTCTTCGGCTTGTGTAGCTGTAACAGAAAGTCGGAAGGACACGGGTTCGCTGCGCTCCCACTAATACGGCCGTCGCGGTTCCAACGATCCCTTTGCCGAGCTCGTGGGACCTCGGGAAGGCACTTTTTTCAAATCGGCCATTTTGTTTTTGTTTCTTCGGCTCGTGCGGCTTTCACGCAAACTCGGAAGGACTCGGGTTTTCTGCCTCCCACTAATACGGCCGTCGCGGTTCCAACGATCCCTTCGCCGAGCTCGTGGGAACTCGGGAAGGCATTTTTTTCAAATCGGCCATTTTGTTTTTGTTTCTTCGGCTCGTGCGGCTTTCACGCAAACTCGGAAGGACTCGGGTTCGCTGCGCTCCCACTAATTCGGCCGTCGCGGTTCCAACGATCCCTTCGCCGAGCTCGTGGGACCTCGGGAAGGCACTTTTTGCAAATCGGCCATTTTGTTTTTGTTTCTTCGGCTCGTGAGGCTTTCACAGAATGTCGGAAGGACACGACTTTGTTGCGCTCCCACTAATACGGCCGTCGCAGTGCCAACGATCACGTCGCCGAGCTCGCGGGACCTCGGGAAGGCACTTTTTGCAAATCGGCCATTTTGTTTTTGCTTCTTCGGCTCGTGCGGCTTTCACGCAAAGTCGGAAGGACTGGAGTTCGCTGCCTCCAACTGATACGGCCGTCGCGGTTCCAACGAACCCGTCGCCGAGCTCGTGAGACCTCTGGAAGTCAGTTTTTTCAAATCGGCCATTTTGTTTTTGCTTCTTCGGCTCGTGCGGCTTTCACGCAATGTCGGACGGACTCGAGTTTTCGGCCTCCCACTAATACGGCCGTCGCGGTTCCAACGATCCCCTCCCCGAGCTCGTGGGACCTCGGGAAGTCAGTTTTTTCAAATCGGCCATTTTGTTTTTGCTTCTTCGGCTCGTAAGGCTTTCACGCAAAGTCGGAAGGACTCGAGTTTGCTGCACTCCCACTAATATGGACGTCGCGATTCCAACGGTTCCGACCCCGAGCTCGTGAGACCTCGGGAAGGCACTTTTTGCAAATCGGCCATTTTGTTTTTGTTTCTTCGGCTCGTGTGGCTTTCACTGAAAGTCGGACGGACTCGGGTTTTCTGCCGCCCACTAATATGGCCGTCGCGGTTCCAACGATCCCCTCGACGAGCTCGTGGGACCTCGGGAAGTCAGGTTTTTCAAATCGGCCATTTTGTTTTTGTTTCTTCGGCTCGTGAGGCTTTCACAGAATGTCGGAATGACAGGCCTTGGCTGCGCTCCCACTAATACGGCCGTCGCGGTTCCAACGATCCCTTCGCCGAGCTCGTGGGACCTCGGGAAGGCATTTTTTTCAAATCGGCCATTTTGTTTTTGTTTCTTCGGCTCGTGCGGCTTTCACGCAAACTCGGAAGGACTCGGGTTCGCTGCGCTCCCACTAATACGGCCGTCGCGGTTCCAACGATCCCTTCGCCGAACTCGTGGGACCTCGGGAAGGCACTTTTTGCAAATCGGCCATTTTGTTTTTGTTTCTTCGGCTCGCGAGGCTTTCACAGAATGTCGGAAGGACACGACTTTGCTGCGCTCCCACTAATACGGCCGTCGCAGTTCCAACGATCACGTCGCCGAGCTCGCGGGACCTCGGGAAGGCACTTTTTGCAAATCGGCCATTTTGTTTTTGCTTCTTCGGCTCGTGCGGCTTTCACGCAAAGTCGGAAGGACTGGAGTTCGCTGCCTCCAACTGATACGGCCGTCGCGGTTCCAACGATCCCTTCGCCGAACTCGTGGGACCTCGGGAAGGCACTTTTTGCAAATCGGCCATTTTGTTTTTGTTTCTTCGGCTTGTGAGGCTTTCACAGAATGTCGGAAGGACACGACTTTGCTGCGCTCCCACTAATACGGCCGTCGCAGTTCCAACGATCACGTCGCCGAGCTCGCGGGACCTCGGGAAGGCACTTTTTGCAAATCGGCCATTTTGTTTTTGCTTCTTCGGCTCGTGCGGCTTTCACGCAAAGTCGGAAGGACTGGAGTTCGCTGCCTCCAACTGATACGGCCGTCGCGGTTCCAACGAACCCGTCGCCGAGCTCGTGGGACCTCTGGAAGGCACTTTTTTGAAATCGGCCATTTTGTTTTTGCTTCTTCGGCTCGTGCGGCTTTCACGCAAACTCGGAAGGACTCGGGTTCGCTGCGCTCCCACTAATACGGCCGTCGCGGTTCCAACGATCCCTTCGCCGAATTCGTGGGACCTCGGGAAGGCACTTTTTGCAAATCGGCCATTTTGTTTTTGTTTCTTCGGCTCGTGAGGCTTTCACAGAATGTCGGAAGGACACGACTTTGCTGCGCTCCCACTAATACGGCCGTCGCAGTTCCAACGATCACGTCGCCGAGCTCGCGGGACCTCGGGAAGGCACTTTTTGCAAATCGGCCATTTTGTTTTTGCTTCTTCGGCTCGTGCGGCTTTCACGCAAAGTCGGAAGGACTGGAGTTCGCTGCCTCCAACTGATACGGCCGTCGCGGTTCCAACAAACCCGTCGCCGAGCTCGTGGGACCTCTGGAAGGCACTTTTTTCAAATCGGCCATTTTGTTTTTGCTTCTTCGGCTCGTGCGGCTTTCATGCAACGTCAGACGGACTCGAGTTTTCGGCCTCCCACTAATACGGCCGTCGCGGTTCCAACGATCCCCTCGCCGAGCTCGTGGGACCTCGGGAAGTCAGTTTTTTCAAATCGGCCATTTTGTTTTTGCTTCTTCAGCTCGTGTGGCTTTCACGCAAAGTCGGAAGGACTCGAGTTTTCTGTGCTCCCACTAATACGGACGTCGCGATTCCAACAGTTCCGACCCCCAGCTCCTGGGACCTCGGGAAGTCAGTTTTTTTAAATCGGCCATTTTGTTTTTGCTTCTTCGGCTCGTGCGGCTTTCACGCAAGGTCGGAAGGACTCGAGTTTGCTGCGCTCCCACTAATACGGCCGTCGCGGTTCCAATTATCTGTTCGCTGGGCTCGTGGGACCTCGGGAAGGCACTTTTTGCAAATCGGCCATTTTGTTTTCGTTTCTTCGGCTTGTGAGGCTTTCACAGAATGTCGGAAGGACACGACTTGGCTGCGCTCCCACTAATACGGCCGTCGCGGTTCCAACGATCACGTCCCGAGCTCGTGGGACCTCGGGAAGGCACTTTTTGCAAATCGGCCATTTTGTTTTAGCTTCTTCGGCTCGTGCGGCTTTCACGCAAAGTCGGAAGGACTGGAGTTCGCTGCCTCCAACTGATACGGCCGTCGCGGTTCCAACGAACCCGTCGCCGAGCTCGTGGGACCTCTGGAAGGCACTTTTTTCAAATCGGCCATTTTGTTTTTGCTTCTTCGGCTCGTGCGGCTTTCACGCAAACTCGGAAGGACTCGGGTTCGCTGCGCTCCCACTAATACGGCCGTCGCGGTTCCAACGATCCCTTCGCCGAATTCGTGGGACCTCGGGAAGGCACTTTTTGCAAATCGGCCATTTTGTTTTTGTTTCTTCGGCTCGTGAGGCTTTCACAGAATGTCGGAAGGACACGACTTTGCTGCGCTCCCACTAATACGGCCGTCGCAGTTCCAACGATCACGTCGCCGAGCTCGCGGGACCTCGGGAAGGCACTTTTTGCAAATCGGCCATTTTGTTTTTGCTTCTTCGGCTCGTGCGGCTTTCACGCAAAGTCGGAAGGACTGGAGTTCGCTGCCTCCAACTGATACGGCCGTCGCGGTTCCAACAAACCCGTCGCCGAGCTCGTGGGACCTCTGGAAGGCACTTTTTTCAAATCGGCCATTTTGTTTTTGCTTCTTCGGCTCGTGCGGCTTTCACGCAACGTCGGACGGACTCGAGTTTTCGGCCTCCCACTAATACGGCCGTCGCGGTTCCAACGATCCCCTCGCCGAGCTCGTGGGACCTCGGGAAGTCAGTTTTTTCAAATCGGCCATTTTGTTTTTGCTTCTTCAGCTCGTGTGGCTTTCACGCAAAGTCGGAAGGACTCGAGTTTTCTGTGCTCCCACTAATACGGACGTCGCGATTCCAACAGTTCCGACCCCCAGCTCCTGGGACCTCGGGAAGTCAGTTTTTTTAAATCGGCCATTTTGTTTTTGCTTCTTCGGCTCGTGCGGCTTTCACGCAAGGTCGGAAGGACTCGAGTTTGCTGCGCTCCCACTAATACGGCCGTCGCGGTTCCAATTATCTGTTCGCTGGGCTCGTGGGACCTCGGGAAGGCACTTTTTGCAAATCGGCCATTTTGTTTTCGTTTCTTCGGCTTGTGAGGCTTTCACAGAATGTCGGAAGGACACGACTTGGCTGCGCTCCCACTAATACGGCCGTCGCGGTTCCAACGATCACGTCCCGAGCTCGTGGGACCTCGGGAAGGCACTTTTTGCAAATCGGCCATTTTGTTTTAGCTTCTTCGGCTCGTGCGGCTTTCACGCAAAGTCGGAAGGACTGGAGTTCGCTGCCTCCAACTGATACGGCCGTCGCGGTTCCAACGGACCCATCGCCGAGCTCGTGGGACCTCTGGAAGGCACTTTTTTCAAATCGGCCATTTTGTTTTTGCTTCTTCGGCTCGTGCGGCTTTCACTGAAAGTCAGACGGACTCGAGTTTTCTGCCTCGCACTAATACGGCCGTCGCGGTTCCAACGATCCCCTCGCCGAGCTCGTGGGACCTCGGGAAGTCAGGTTTTTCAAATCGGCCATTTTGTTTTTGCTTCTTCGGCTAGTGCGGCTCTCACCCATACTGCCCGTAAGCTGAATTTACTCATTTTTATGCTCTTACACGACGTTTCAGACTGAACAGAGTTGAAAACTAGATTTTCTTCAAGAATTCTTTTTTTTTTTTTTAAATTTCAAGAAAGTGACTTGGGACATCGGAACTTCAAATTGTATGATGATTTTTTTGAATACCTGAAGCTTTCATCCCTATACTGCCCGTATGCTGCATTTACTAATTTGTATGCTCTTAAACGACGTTTCAGACTGAACAGAGTTAAAAACTAGATTTTCTTAAAGAATTCTTTTTTTTTTAAATTTTCCATCAAGAAAGTGACTCTAACATCGGAACTTCAAATTGTATGATGATTTTCTTGAATACTTGAAGCTTTCATTACTATACTGGCCGTAAGCTGCATTTAATCATTTTCATGCTCTTACAAGACGTTTTAGTCTAAACGGAGTTGAAAACTAGATTTTCTTTAAATTTTTTTCAAGAAAGTGACTTGGAACATCGGAACTTCAAATTGTATGATTATTATATTGAATACTGAAGCTTCCATTACTATACTGCCCGTAAGCTGCATTTACTCATTTTTATGCTCTTAAACGACGTTTCAGACTGAACAGAGTTGTAAACTAGATTTCCTTAACCCTCGTGTTGTCCTCACTCATTCCTCGCACACCCCGTGTCCTGCGGAGTCAATCTGTCTTTGCTAAAGAGCCTTCGATCAGCGCGAGCACACCAACGAGGCCGACCGCGGGATTACGCAGATGTGAATAAATTGTGTATAAATACAGCGTATAAGTACACCCCTTTCATAGTGTCCTTATTCGCACATAACAACTTGTGACACCTCATTTCAATTTGAATCAATTCAGTTTATTTTGAATAGCTCAGAATAACAAATACACATTATTATTATTATTTCCTTTTTTTTGGTAAACGCCTCAGAGGGCTTTACAATCTGGACACGTACGAAATGACGTCACGCGTCTTGGCTAAAGAGCCTTCGATCAGCGCGAGCGCACCAACGAAGCCGACCGCGGGATTACGCAGATGTGAATAAATTGTGTATAAATACAGCGTATAAGTACACCCCTTTCATAGAACGAGAAGCGCGGGGCGGGTCGAACGGCTGGAACGCGATCCCGTCCAGGCCGATCGAATGGGCTCTGGCCGCGACCGTGCCGGCCTGGGACGATTCCGCTCCCGCTCGAGAAGCCAGGCGACAGGTGACGTTTCCACAGAGGGCGGACCAAGCGCCGCCGCCGCTGCTGAGAGCGTGGAGAGTCGCGTCCGACAGCGTCGATCGAGAGAGGGACCGCGACCGGGACCGGGACCGGGCCTTTAACGATTCCGCGTTTGTCCGAGGGGCGGGCCGCCGCCGGGACCGAATCCGAACGTCGGTTCTCCCGTTTGGCGCCCCCACCCCCACCCACGGCGACACGTTTCTGGATCGGCACGCTTACTACGGGCGCACCTACCCGAAGGCGACGTACACCGCGGAGCATCTGAAGATCGAGATCGGACGAGAGAGGTTCCGCTGAGGGTTAGTCGCGCACCCGAACGCCGTCGCGGCCCCCGGCGCCGGCCCCCCTTGGAATCTCTCTACGCCGACGCCGACGGACGAGATGTACGTGACGCTGGACGCGCGTCCGTGGTGTTACGTGTGCGGGCGCGCGCGCCAGAACCACAGCTCGCAGTGCTACCGGAGAACGAAAGAGCTCGCTGGGGAACTCAAACGCGTGTCGAACCGTGATCCTGTGGCGGACACATTTGTGCGCGTGTGTGTTTGTGTTTGTGTGTGTTTGTGTTTGTGCGCGTGTGTGTTTGTGTTTGTGTGTGTGTGTGTGTGTGTGTGTGTGTGTGTGTGTGTGTGTGTGTGTGTGTGTGTGTGTGTGTGTGTGTGTTTGTGTGTGTTCTGTGTCGTTGCTTGTAACACTGGTGATGACTAAATAAATGTAAGAAAAAACAATACAATGCAACTGTCTTGTCATGTCTTTATTTGTATCATTTATTTATTTATTTTTTACATTTAGCATACGGGATGACTTGTAATACAACGTAAAACTCGGGTCGTTTCGACCCGAGGACGAGACCGAGGGCTCACGGGTCATTCTGACCCCGGGGACGACGGCGAGGCCGGGAGCTCGGCTATAAACGAGGGTCATTCAGATCCCGGGGACGGGGGCCGAGAGCTCGACGATAAACGCGGGTCATTTAGACCCCGGGGACGAGGCCGGGAGTTCGGCGATAAACGCGGGTCATTCTGACACGGGGACGAGGCCGGGAGCTCAGCGATATACGCGGGTCAGTCTGACCCCGGGGGACTAGGCCGGGAGCTCATCGATAAACGCGGGTCATTCTGACCCCAGGGACGAGGGCAGGGAGCTCGGCAATATTCGCGGGTCATTCTGACCCCGGGGAAGGGGGCCGGGAGCTCGGCGATAAACACGGGTCAGTCTGACCCGGGGGACGACGGCGAGAGGAGGGCTCGGCGATGAACGCGAGTCATTTTGACCCGAGGGACGAGACCGAGGGCTTGCTCAAACTCGAGGGTCGAACAGACCCCAGGGCGACGGCGAGGGCTCGGTGGAAAGACGCGGGTCGTTTTGAGCTTTAGAGATTCATACGTACATGCATGCATGCATGCATACGTATACACTGGTAGTGGATCATTTTGTGACCCTGAGACCGCGATACACACAAATATATAAACCCTCGAACGTGGGTCTTTTTGACCCAGAAGCCAACAGGAGGTTTGAAGAATTATTGTTTTTTAATCTACCATCAAGAAAGTGATTGGAACATCGGAACTTCAAATTGTATGATGATTATATTGAATACTGTAGCTTCCACTACTATACTGCCCGTAAGCTGCATTTACTCATTTTTATGCTCTTAAACGACGTTTCAGACTGAACAGAGTTGAAAACTAGCTATTCTTAAAGAATCCATTTTTTTTAAAATTTTCTTTCAAGAAAGTTACTCGGGACATCGGAACATCAAACTTTATGATGATGGTCTTTAATACCTGAACCTTTCATCCCTATACTTCCCGTAAGCTGCATTTACTCGTTTTTATGCTCTTAAACGACGTTTCAGACTGAACAGAGTTGAAAACTAGATTTTCTTAAAGAATTCATTTTATTTTAATTTTCCATCAAGAAAGTGACTCGGTACATCGGAACATCAAACTTTATGATGATGGTCTTTAATACCTGAACCTTTCATCCCTATACTTCCCGTAAGCTGCATTTACTCTTTTTATGCTCTTAAACGACGTTTCAGACTGAACAGAGTTGAAAACTAGATTTTCTTAAAGAATTCATTTTATTTTCATTTTCCATCAAGAAAGTGACTTGGTACATCGGAACATCAAATTGTATGATGATACCTGAAGATTTCACCACTTTACTGCCCGTAAGCTGAAGTTACTCATTTTTATGCTCTTAAACGACATTTCAGACTGAACAGAGTTGAAAACTAGCTATTCTTAAAGAATCCATTTTTTTTTTAAATTTTCTTTCAAGAAAGTTACTCGGGACATCGGAACTTCAAATTGTATGATGATTTTATTGAATACCTGAAGCTTTCATCCCTATACTGCCCGTAAGCTGCATTTACTCATTTTTATGCTCTTAAACGACGTTTCAGACTGAACAGAGTTGAAAACTAGATTTTCTTACAGAATTCATTTATTTTAATTTTCTTTCAAGAAAGTGACTCGTGACATCGGAACTTCAAATTGTATGATGATTTTCTTTAATACCTGAACCTTTCATCCCTATACTGCCCGTAAGCTGCATTTACTCATTTTTATGCTCTTAAACGACGTTTCAGACTGAACAGAGTTGAAAACTAGATTTTCTTAAAGAATTCATTTTATTTTAATTTTCCATCAAGAAAGTGACTCGGTACATCGGAACATCAAACTTTATGATGATGGTCTTTAATACCTGAACCTTTCATCCCTATACTTCCCGTAAGCTGCATTTACTCATTTTTATGCTCTTAAACGACGTTTCAGACTGAACAGAGTTGAAAACTAGATTTTCTTAAAGAATTCATTTTATTTTCATTTTCCATCAAGAAAGTGACTTGGTACATCGGAACATCAAATTGTATGATGATACCTGAAGATTTCACCACCTTACTGCCCGTAACCTGAAGTTACTAATTTTTATGCTCTTAAACGACGTTTCAGACTGAACAGAGTTGAAAACTAGCTATTCTTAAAGAAACCATTTTTTTTTTAATTTTCTTTCAAGAAAGTTACTCGGGACATCGGAACTTCAAATTGTATGATGATTTTCTTTAATACCTGAACCTTTCATCCCTATACTTCCCGTAAGCTGCATTTACTCATTTTTATGCTCTTAAACGACGTTTCAGACTGAACAGAGTTGAAAACTAGATTTTCTTAAAGAATTCATTTATTTTAATTTTCTTTCAAGAAAGTGCCTCGGGACATCGGAACTTCAAATTGTATGATGATTTTCTTTAATACCTGAACCTTTCATCCCTATACTTCCCGTAAGCTGCATTTACTCATTTTTATGCTCTTAACCCTCGTGCGGCCTCACCGATCCGTACACACCCCGTGTCCTGCGGGTCAAACTGTCCAATGTCCTTTCATCTGGAGCCTTCGATGAGTGGGCGCTCACACCACTTGCATACAGCAGAGTGTTGATGACACAGTCGGGTCAGTTTGACCCAAGGACAACAGCAGGGGCTCGGTGACAAACGAGGGTAATTTTGACCCAAGGACAACGGCAGGGGCTCGGTGACACACTTGGGTCATTTTGACCCAAGGACACCTTCAGGGGCTCGGTGACACACGAGGGTCATTTTGACCCAAGGACAACGGCAGAGTGTTGATGACACACTCGGGTCATTTTGACCCAAGGACAACGGCAGGGGCTCGGTGACACACGAGGGTCATTTTGACCCAAGGACAATGGCAGGGGCTCGGTGACACACAAGGGTCATTTTGACCCAAGGACAACGGCAGAGTGTCGATGACACACTCGGGTCATTTTGACCCAAGGACAACGGCAGGGGCTCGGTGACACACGAGGGTCATTTTGACCCAAGGACAACGGCAGGGGCTCGGTGACACACAAGGGTCATTTTGACCCAAGGACAACGGCAGAGTGTCGATGACACACGAGGGTCATTTTGACCCAAGGACAACGGCAGAGTGTTGATGACACACTCGGGTCATTTTGACCCAAGGACAACGGCAGGGGCTCGGTGACACACAAGGGTCATTTTGACCCAAGGACACCATCAGGGGCTCGGTGACACACGAGGGTCATTTTGACCCAAGGACAACGGCAGAGTGTCGATGACACACTCGGGTCATTTTGCACGTAGGACCTTGGGAAGGCACTTCTCTGAATCAGTTGGGGGACTTTCCGACAGTTCCGACGGTCCTAACCTCGAGCTTGTGGGACCTCCGGGACACAATTATTTAAATTGGCCATTTTGTTTTCGCTTCTTCCGCCAGCGCAGCGTTGAACCAAAGTCCGGAGAGACACGGGTTGGCTGCGCTGCCACTACTACGGCCGTCGCGGTTCCAACGATTCCTGCGCCGAGCTCGCGGGACCTCGGGAAGGCACTTTTTTCAAATCGGCCATTTTGTTTTTCTTTCTTCGGCTTGTGAAGTTTTCACAGAATGTCGGAAGGACACGAGTTGGCTGCGCTCCCACTAATACGGCCGTCGCGGTTCCAACGATCCCTCCGTCGAGCTCGTGGGACCTCCGGAAGGCACTTTTTTCAAATCGGCCATTTTGTTTTTGCTTCTTCTGCTCGTGCGGCTTTCACGCAAAGTCGGAAGGACACGAGTTGGCAGCGCTCCCACTGGTACGGCCGTCGCGGTTCCAACGATCCCTTCGCCGAGCTCTTGGGACCGCGGGAAGACAGTTTTTTTCAAATCGGCCATTTTGTTTTTGCTTCTTCGGCTCGTGTGGCTGTAACAGAAAGTCGGAAGGACACGGGTTCGCTGCGCTCCCACTAATACGGCCGTCGCGGTTCCAACGATCCCTTCGCCGAGCTCGTGGGACCACGGGAAGGCACTTTTTTCAAATCGGCCATTTTGTTTTTGCTTCTTCGGCTTGTGTAGCTGTAACAGAAAGTCGGAAGGACACGGGTTCGCTGCGCTCCCACTAATCCGGCCGTCGCGGTTCCAACGATCCCTTTGCCGAGCTCGTGGGACCTCGGGAAGGCACTTTTTTCAAATCGGCCATTTTGTTTTTGTTTCTTCGGCTCGTGCGGCTTTCACGCAAACTCGGAAGGACTCGGGTTTTCTGCCTCCCACTAATACGGCCGTCGCGGTTCCAACGATCCCTTCGCCGAGCTCGTGGGAACTCGGGAAGGCATTTTTTTCAAATCGGCCATTTTGTTTTTGTTTCTTCGGCTCGTGCGGCTTTCACGCAAACTCGGAAGGACTCGGGTTCGCTGCGCTCCCACTAATTCGGCCGTCGCGGTTCCAACGATCCCTTCGCCGAGCTCGTGGGACCTCGGGAAGGCACTTTTTGCAAATCGGCCATTTTGTTTTTGTTTCTTCGGCTCGTGAGGCTTTCACAGAATGTCGGAAGGACACGACTTTGTTGCGCTCCCACTAATACGGCCGTCGCAGTGCCAACGATCACGTCGCCGAGCTCACGGGACCTCGGGAAGGCACTTTTTGCAAATCGGCCATTTTGTTTTTGCTTCTTCGGCTCGTGCGGCTTTCACGCAAAGTCGGAAGGACTGGAGTTCGCTGCCTCCAACTGATACGGCCGTCGCGGTTCCAACGAACCCGTCGCCGAGCTCGTGAGACCTCTGGAAGTCAGTTTTTTCAAATCGGCCATTTTGTTTTTGCTTCTTCGGCTCGTGCGGCTTTCACGCAATGTCGGACGGACTCGAGTTTTCGGCCTCCCACTAATACGGCCGTCGCGGTTCCAACGATCCCCTCGCCGAGCTCGTGGGACCTCGGGAAGTCAGTTTTTTCAAATCGGCCATTTTGTTTTTGCTTCTTCGGCTCGTAAGGCTTTCACGCAACGTCGGAAGGACTCGAGTTTGCTGCACTCCCACTAATATGGACGTCGCGATTCCAACGGTTCCGACCCCGAGCTCGTGAGACCTCGGGAAGGCACTTTTTGCAAATCGGCCATTTTGTTTTTGTTTCTTCGGCTCGTGTGGCTTTCACTGAAAGTCGGACGGACTCGGGTTTTCTGCCGCCCACTAATATGGCCGTCGCGGTTCCAACGATCCCCTCGACGAGCTCGTGGGACCTCGGGAAGTCAGGTTTTTCAAATCGGCCATTTTGTTTTTGTTTCTTCGGCTCGTGAGGCTTTCACAGAATGTCGGAATGACAGGCCTTGGCTGCGCTCCCACTAATACGGCCGTCGCGGTTCCAACGATCCCTTCGCCGAGCTCGTGGGACCTCGGGAAGGCATTTTTTTCAAATCGGCCATTTTGTTTTTGTTTCTTCGGCTCGTGCGGCTTTCACGCAAACTCGGAAGGACTCGGGTTCGCTGCGCTCCCACTAATACGGCCGTCGCGGTTCCAACGATCCCTTCGCCTAACTCGTGGGACCTCGGGAAGGCACTTTTTGCAAATCGGCCATTTTGTTTTTGTTTCTTCGGCTCGCGAGGCTTTCACAGAATGTCGGAAGGACACGACTTTGCTGCGCTCCCACTAATACGGCCGTCGCAGTTCCAACGATCACGTCGCCGAGCTCGCGGGACCTCGGGAAGGCACTTTTTGCAAATCGGCCATTTTGTTTTTGCTTCTTCGGCTCGTGCGGCTTTCACGCAAAGTCGGAAGGACTGGAGTTCGCTGCCTCCAACTGATACGGCCGTCGCGGTTCCAACGATCCCTTCGCCGAACTCGTGGGACCTCGGGAAGGCACTTTTTGCAAATCGGCCATTTTGTTTTTGTTTCTTCGGCTTGTGAGGCTTTCACAGAATGTCGGAAGGACACGACTTTGCTGCGCTCCCACTAATACGGCCGTCGCAGTTCCAACGATCACGTCGCCGAGCTCGCGGGACCTCGGGAAGGCACTTTTTGCAAATCGGCCATTTTGTTTTTGCTTCTTCGGCTCGTGCGGCTTTCACGCAAACTCGGAAGGACTCGGGTTCGCTGCGCTCCCACTAATACGGCCGTCGCGGTTCCAACGATCCCTTCGCCGAATTCGTGGGACCTCGGGAAGGCACTTTTTGCAAATCGGCCATTTTGTTTTTGTTTCTTCGGCTCGTGAGGCTTTCACAGAATGTCGGAAGGACACGACTTTGCTGCGCTCCCACTAATACGGCCGTCGCAGTTCCAACGATCACGTCGCCGAGCTCGCGGGACCTCGGGAAGGCACTTTTTGCAAATCGGCCATTTTGTTTTTGCTTCTTCGGCTCGTGCGGCTTTCACGCAAAGTCGGAAGGACTGGAGTTCGCTGCCTCCAACTGATACGGCCGTCGCGGTTCCAACAAACCCGTCGCCGAGCTCGTGGGACCTCTGGAAGGCACTTTTTTCAAATCGGCCATTTTGTTTTTGCTTCTTCGGCTCGTGCGGCTTTCACGCAACGTCGGACGGACTCGAGTTTTCGGCCTCCCACTAATACGGCCGTCGCGGTTCCAACGATCCCCTCGCCGAGCTCGTGGGACCTCGGGAAGTCAGTTTTTTCAAATCGGCCATTTTGTTTTTGCTTCTTCAGCTCGTGTGGCTTTCACGCAAAGTCGGAAGGACTCGAGTTTTCTGTGCTCCCACTAATACGGACGTCGCGATTCCAACAGTTCCGACCCCCAGCTCCTGGGACCTCGGGAAGTCAGTTTTTTTAAATCGGCCATTTTGTTTTTGCTTCTTCGGCTCGTGCGGCTTTCACGCAAGGTCGGAAGGACTCGAGTTTGCTGCGCTCCCACTAATACGGCCGTCGCGGTTCCAATTATCTGTTCGCTGGGCTCGTGGGACCTCGGGAAGGCACTTTTTGCAAATCGGCCATTTTGTTTTCGTTTCTTCGGCTTGTGAGGCTTTCACAGAATGTCGGAAGGACACGACTTGGCTGCGCTCCCACTAATACGGCCGTCGCGGTTCCAACGATCACGTCCCGAGCTCGTGGGACCTCGGGAAGGCACTTTTTGCAAATCGGCCATTTTGTTTTAGCTTCTTCGGCTCGTGCGGCTTTCACGCAAAGTCGGAAGGACTGGAGTTCGCTGCCTCCAACTGATACGGCCGTCGCGGTTCCAACGGACCCATCGCCGAGCTCGTGGGACCTCTGGAAGGCACTTTTTTCAAATCGGCCATTTTGTTTTTGCTTCTTCGGCTCGTGCGGCTTTCACTGAAAGTCAGACGGACTCGAGTTTTCTGCCTCGCACTAATACGGCCGTCGCAGTTCCAACGATCCCCTCGCCGAGCTCGTGGGACCTCGGGAAGTCAGGTTTTTCAAATCGGCCATTTTGTTTTTGCTTCTTCGGCTAGTGCGGCTCTCACCCATACTGCCCGTAAGCTGAATTTACTCATTTTTATGCTCTTACACGACGTTTCAGACTGAACAGAGTTGAAAACTAGATTTTCTTCAAGAATTCTTTTTTTTTTTTTTAAATTTCAAGAAAGTGACTTGGGACATCGGAACTTCAAATTGTATGATGATTTTTTTGAATACCTGAAGCTTTCATCCCTATACTGCCCGTATGCTGCATTTACTAATTTGTATGCTCTTAAACGACGTTTCAGACTGAACAGAGTTAAAAACTAGATTTTCTTAAAGAATTCTTTTTTTTTAAAATTTTCCATCAAGAAAGTGACTCGAACATCGGAACTTCAAATTGTATGATGATTTTCTTGAATACTTGAAGCTTTCATTACTATACTGGCCGTAAGCTGCATTTAATCATTTTCATGCTCTTACAAGACGTTTTAGTCTAAACGGAGTTGAAAACTAGATTTTCTTTAAAGAATTCATTTTTTTCAAGAAAGTGACTTGGAACATCGGAACTTCAAATTGTATGATTATTATATTGAATACTGAAGCTTCCATTACTATACTGCCCGTAAGCTGCATTTACTCATTTTTATGCTCTTAAACGACGTTTCAGACTGAACAGAGTTGTAAACTAGATTTCCTTAACCCTCGTGTTGTCCTCACTCATTCCTCGCACACCCCGTGTCCTGCGGAGTCAATCTGTCTTTGCTAAAGAGCCTTCGATCAGCGCGAGCACACCAACGAGGCCGACCGCGGGATTACGCAGATGTGAATAAATTGTGTATAAATACAGCGTATAAGTACACCCCTTTCATAGTGTCCTTATTCGCACATAACAACTTGTGACACCTCATTTCAATTTGAATCAATTCAGTTTATTTTGAATAGCTCAGAATAACAAATACACATTATTATTATTATTTCCTTTTTTTTGGTAAACGCCTCAGAGGGCTTTACAATCTGGACACGTACGAAATGACGTCACGCGTCTTGGCTAAAGAGCCTTCGATGAGCGCGAGCGCACCAACGAAGCCGACCGCGGGATTACGCAGATGTGAATAAATTGTGTATAAATACAGCGTATAAGTACACCCCTTTCATAGAACGAGAAGCGCGGGGCGGGTCGAACGGCTGGAACGCGATCCCGTCCAGGCCGATCGAATGGGCTCTGGCCGCGACCGTGCCGGCCTGGGACGATTCCGCTCCCGCTCGAGAAGCCAGGCGACAGGTGACGTTTCCACAGAGGGCGGACCAAGCGCCGCCGCCGCTGCTGAGAGCGTGGAGAGTCGCGTCCGACAGCGTCGATCGAGAGAGGGACCGCGACCGGGACCGGGACCGGGCCTTTAACGATTCCGCGTTTGTCCGAGGGGCGGGCCGCCGCCGCGACCGAATCCGAACGTCGGTTCTCCCGTTTGGCGCCCCCACCCCCACCCACGGCGACACGTTTCTGGATCGGCACGCTTACTACGGGCGCACCTACCCGAAGGCGACGTACACCGCGGAGCATCTGAAGATCGAGATCGGACGAGAGAGGTTCCGCTGAGGGTTAGTCGCGCACCCGAACGCCGTCGCGGCCCCCGGCGCCGGCCCCCCTTGGAATCTCTCTACGCCGACGCCGACGGACGAGATGTACGTGACGCTGGACGCGCGTCCGTGGTGTTACGTGTGCGGGCGCGCGCGCCAGAACCACAGCTCGCAGTGCTACCGGAGAACGAAAGAGCTCGCTGGGGAACTCAAACGCGTGTCGAACCGTGATCCTGTGGCGGACACATTTGTGCGCGTGTGTGTTTGTGTTTGTGTGTGTTTGTGTTTGTGCGCGTGTGTGTTTGTGTTTGTGTTTGTGTGTGTGTGTGTGTGTGTGTGTGTGTGTGTGTGTGTGTGTGTGTGTGTGTGTGTGTGTGTGTGTGTGTGTGTGTGTGTGTGTTTGTGTGTGTTCTGTGTCGTTGCTTGTAACACTGGTGATGACTAAATAAATGTAAGAAAAAACAATACAATGCAACTGTCTTGTCATGTCTTTATTTGTATCATTTATTTATTTATTTTTTACATTTAGCATACGGGATGACTTGTAATACAACGTAAAACTCGGGTCGTTTCGACCCGAGGACGAGACCGAGGGCTCACGGGTCATTCTGACCCCGGGGACGACGGCGAGGCCGGGAGCTCGGCTATAAACGAGGGTCATTCAGATCCCGGGGACGGGGGCCGAGAGCTCGACGATAAACGCGGGTCATTTAGACCCCGGGGACGAGGCCGGGAGTTCGGCGATAAACGCGGGTCATTCTGACACGGGGACGAGGCCGGGAGCTCAGCGATATACGCGGGTCAGTCTGACCCCGGGGGACTAGGCCGGGAGCTCATCGATAAACGCGGGTCATTCTGACCCCAGGGACGAGGGCAGGGAGCTCGGCAATATTCGCGGGTCATTCTGACCCCGGGGAAGGGGGCCGGGAGCTCGGCGATAAACACGGGTCAGTCTGACCCGGGGGACGACGGCGAGAGGAGGGCTCGGCGATGAACGCGAGTCATTTTGACCCGAGGGACGAGACCGAGGGCTTGCTCAAACTCGAGGGTCGAACAGACCCCAGGGCGACGGCGAGGGCTCGGTGGAAAGACGCGGGTCGTTTTGAGCTTTAGAGATTCATACGTACATGCATGCATGCATGCATACGTATACACTGGTAGTGGATCATTTTGTGACCCTGAGACCGCGATACACACAAATATATAAACACTCGAACGTGGGTCTTTTTGACCCAGAAGCCAACAGGAGGTTTGAAGAATTATTGTTTTTTAATCTACCATCAAGAAAGTGATTGGAACATCGGAACTTCAAATTGTATGATGATTATATTGAATACTGTAGCTTCCACTACTATACTGCCCGTAAGCTGCATTTACTCATTTTTATGCTCTTAAACGACGTTTCAGACTGAACAGAGTTGAAAACTAGATTTTCTTAAAGAATTCATTTTATTTTAATTTTCCATCAAGAAAGTGACTCGGTACATCGGAACATCAAACTTTATGATGATGGTCTTTAATACCTGAACCTTTCATCCCTATACTTCCCGTAAGCTGCATTTACTCTTTTTATGCTCTTAAACGACGTTTCAGACTGAACAGAGTTGAAAACTAGATTTTCTTAAAGAATTCATTTTATTTTCATTTTCCATCAAGAAAGTGACTTGGTACATCGGAACATCAAATTGTATGATGATACCTGAAGATTTCACCACTTTACTGCCCGTAAGCTGAAGTTACTCATTTTTATGCTCTTAAACGACATTTCAGACTGAACAGAGTTGAAAACTAGCTATTCTTAAAGAATCCATTTTTTTTTTAAATTTTCTTTCAAGAAAGTTACTCGGGACATCGGAACTTCAAATTGTATGATGATTTTATTGAATACCTGAAGCTTTCATCCCTATACTGCCCGTAAGCTGCATTTACTCATTTTTATGCTCTTAAACGACGTCTCAGACTGAACAGAGTTGAAAACTAGATTTTCTTAAAGAATTCATTTATTATAATTTTCTTTCAAGAAAGTGACTCAGGACATCGGAACTTCAAATTGTATGATGATTTTCTTTAATACCTGAACCTTTCATCCCTATACTGCCCGTAAGCTGCATTTACTCATTTTTATGCTCTTAAACGACGTTTCAGACTGAACAGAGTTGAAAACTAGATTTTCTTAAAGAATTCATTTTATTTTCATTTTCCATCAAGAAAGTGACTTGGTACATCAGAACATCAAATTGTATGATGATACCTGAAGATTTCACCACCTTACTGCCCGTACGCAGTAGTTACTCATTTTTATGCTCTTAAACGACGATTCAGACTGAACAGAGTTGAAAACTAGATTTTCTTAAAGAATTCATTTTATTTTAATTTTCCATCAAGAAAGTGACTCGGTACATCGGAACATCAAACTTTATGATGATGGTCTTTAATACCTGAACCTTTCATCCCTATACTTCCCGTAAGCTGCATTTACTCATTTTTATGCTCTTAAACGACGTTTCAGACTGAACAGAGTTGAAAACTAGATTTTCTTAAAGAATTCATTTTATTTTCATTTTCCATCAAGAAAGTGACTTGGTACATCGGAACATCAAATTGTAGGATGATGGTCTTGAATACCTGAAGATTTCACCACCTTACTGCCCGTAACCTGAAGTTACTAATTTTTATGCTCTTAAACGACGTTTCAGACTGAACAGAGTTGAAAACTAGCTATTCTTAAAGAAACCATTTTTTTTTAAATTTTCTTTCAAGAAAGTTACTCGGGACATCGGAACTTCAAATTGTATGATGATTTTCTTTAATACCTGAACCTTTCATCCCTATACTTCCCGTAAGCTGCATTTACTCATTTTTATGCTCTTAAACGACGTTTCAGACTGAACAGAGTTGAAAACTAGATTTTCTTTAAGAATTCATTTATTTTAATTTTCTTTCAAGAAAGTGCCTCGGGACATCGGAACTTCAAATTGTATGATGATTTTCTTTAATACCTGAACCTTTCATCCCTATACTTCCCGTAAGCTGCATTTACTCATTTTTATGCTCTTAACCCTCGTGCGGCCTCACCGATCCGTACACACCCCGTGTCCTGCGGGTCAAACTGTCCAATGTCCTTTCATCTGGAGCCTTCGATGAGTGGGCGCTCACACCACTTGCATACAGCAGAGTGTTGATGACACAGTCGGGTCAGTTTGACCCAAGGACAACAGCAGGGGCTCGGTGACAAACGAGGGTCATTTTGACCCAAGGACAACGGCAGGGGCTCGGTGACACACTTGGGTCATTTTGACCCAAGGACACCTTCAGGGGCTCGGTGACACACGAGGGTCATTTTGACCCAAGGACAACGGCAGAGTGTTGATGACACACTCGGGTCATTTTGACCCAAGGACAACGGCAGGGGCTCGGTGACACACGAGGGTCATTTTGACCCAAGGACAACGGCAGGGGCTCGGTGACACACGAGGGTCATTTTGACCCAAGGACAACGGCAGGGGCTCGGTGACACACAAGGGTCATTTTGACCCAAGGACAACGGCAGAGTGTCGATGACACACGAGGGTCATTTTGACCCAAGGACAACGGCAGAGTGTTGATGACACACTCGGGTCATTTTGACCCAAGGACAACGGCAGGGGCTCGGTGACACACAAGGGTCATTTTGACCCAAGGACACCATCAGGGGCTCGGTGACACACGAGGGTCATTTTGACCCAAGGACAACGGCAGAGTGTCGATGACACACTCGGGTCATTTTGCACGTAGGACCTTGGGAAGGCACTTCTCTGAATCAGTTGGGGGACTTTCCGACAGTTCCGACGGTCCTAACCTCGAGCTTGTGGGACCTCCGGGACACAATTATTTAAATTGGCCATTTTGTTTTCGCTTCTTCCGCCAGCGCAGCGTTGAACCAAAGTCCGGAGAGACACGGGTTGGCTGCGCTGCCACTACTACGGCCGTCGCGGTTCCAACGATTCCTGCGCCGAGCTCGCGGGACCTCGGGAAGGCACTTTTTTCAAATCGGCCATTTTGTTTTTCTTTCTTCGGCTTGTGAAGTTTTCACAGAATGTCGGAAGGACACGAGTTGGCTGCGCTCCCACTAATACGGCCGTCGCGGTTCCAACGATCCCTCCGTCGAGCTCGTGGGACCTCCGGAAGGCACTTTTTTCAAATCGGCCATTTTGTTTTTGCTTCTTCTGCTCGTGCGGCTTTCACGCAAAGTCGGAAGGACACGAGTTGGCAGCGCTCCCACTGGTACGGCCGTCGCGGTTCCAACGATCCCTTCGCCGAGCTCTTGGGACCGCGGGAAGACAGTTTTTTTCAAATCGGCCATTTTGTTTTTGCTTCTTCGGCTCGTGTGGCTGTAACAGAAAGTCGGAAGGACACGGGTTCGCTGCGCTCCCACTAATACGGCCGTCGCGGTTCCAACGATCCCTTCGCCGAGCTCGTGGGACCACGGGAAGGCACTTTTTTCAAATCGGCCATTTTGTTTTTGCTTCTTCGGCTTGTGTAGCTGTAACAGAAAGTCGGAAGGACACGGGTTCGCTGCGCTCCCACTAATACGGCCGTCGCGGTTCCAACGATCCCTTTGCCGAGCTCGTGGGACCTCGGGAAGGCACTTTTTTCAAATCGGCCATTTTGTTTTTGTTTCTTCGGCTCGTGCGGCTTTCACGCAAACTCGGAAGGACTCGGGTTTTCTGCCTCCCACTAATACGGCCGTCGCGGTTCCAACGATCCCTTCGCCGAGCTCGTGGGAACTCGGGAAGGCATTTTTTTCAAATCGGCCATTTTGTTTTTGTTTCTTCGGCTCGTGCGGCTTTCACGCAAACTCGGAAGGACTCGGGTTCGCTGCGCTCCCACTAATTCGGCCGTCGCGGTTCCAACGATCCCTTCGCCGAGCTCGTGGGACCTCGGGAAGGCACTTTTTGCAAATCGGCCATTTTGTTTTTGTTTCTTCGGCTCGTGAGGCTTTCACAGAATGTCGGAAGGACACGACTTTGTTGCGCTCCCACTAATACGGCCGTCGCAGTGCCAACGATCACGTCGCCGAGCTCGCGGGACCTCGGGAAGGCACTTTTTGCAAATCGGCCATTTTGTTTTTGCTTCTTCGGCTCGTGCGGCTTTCACGCAAAGTCGGAAGGACTGGAGTTCGCTGCCTCCAACTGATACGGCCGTCGCGGTTCCAACGAACCCGTCGCCGAGCTCGTGAGACCTCTGGAAGTCAGTTTTTTCAAATCGGCCATTTTGTTTTTGCTTCTTCGGCTCGTGCGGCTTTCACGCAATGTCGGACGGACTCGAGTTTTCGGCCTCCCACTAATACGGCCGTCGCGGTTCCAACGATCCCCTCCCCGAGCTCGTGGGACCTCGGGAAGTCAGTTTTTTCAAATCGGCCATTTTGTTTTTGCTTCTTCGGCTCGTAAGGCTTTCACGCAACGTCGGAAGGACTCGAGTTTGCTGCACTCCCACTAATATGGACGTCGCGATTCCAACGGTTCCGACCCCGAGCTCGTGAGACCTCGGGAAGGCACTTTTTGCAAATCGGCCATTTTGTTTTTGTTTCTTCGGCTCGTGTGGCTTTCACTGAAAGTCGGACGGACTCGGGTTTTCTGCCGCCCACTAATATGGCCGTCGCGGTTCCAACGATCCCCTCGACGAGCTCGTGGGACCTCGGGAAGTCAGGTTTTTCAAATCGGCCATTTTGTTTTTGTTTCTTCGGCTCGTGAGGCTTTCACAGAATGTCGGAATGACAGGCCTTGGCTGCGCTCCCACTAATACGGCCGTCGCGGTTCCAACGATCCCTTCGCCGAGCTCGTGGGACCTCGGGAAGGCATTTTTTTCAAATCGGCCATTTTGTTTTTGTTTCTTCGGCTCGTGCGGCTTTCACGCAAACTCGGAAGGACTCGGGTTCGCTGCGCTCCCACTAATACGGCCGTCGCGGTTCCAACGATCCCTTCGCCGAACTCGTGGGACCTCGGGAAGGCACTTTTTGCAAATCGGCCATTTTGTTTTTGTTTCTTCGGCTCGCGAGGCTTTCACAGAATGTCGGAAGGACACGACTTTGCTGCGCTCCCACTAATACGGCCGTCGCAGTTCCAACGATCACGTCGCCGAGCTCGCGGGACCTCGGGAAGGCACTTTTTGCAAATCGGCCATTTTGTTTTTGCTTCTTCGGCTCGTGCGGCTTTCACGCAAAGTCGGAAGGACTGGAGTTCGCTGCCTCCAACTGATACGGCCGTCGCGGTTCCAACGATCCCTTCGCCGAACTCGTGGGACCTCGGGAAGGCACTTTTTGCAAATCGGCCATTTTGTTTTTGTTTCTTCGGCTTGTGAGGCTTTCACAGAATGTCGGAAGGACACGACTTTGCTGCGCTCCCACTAATACGGCCGTCGCAGTTCCAACGATCACGTCGCCGAGCTCGCGGGACCTCGGGAAGGCACTTTTTGCAAATCGGCCATTTTGTTTTTGCTTCTTCGGCTCGTGCGGCTTTCACGCAAAGTCGGAAGGACTGGAGTTCGCTGCCTCCAACTGATACGGCCGTCGCGGTTCCAACGAACCCGTCGCCGAGCTCGTGGGACCTCTGGAAGGCACTTTTTTGAAATCGGCCATTTTGTTTTTGCTTCTTCGGCTCGTGCGGCTTTCACGCAAACTCGGAAGGACTCGGGTTCGCTGCGCTCCCACTAATACGGCCGTCGCGGTTCCAACGATCCCTTCGCCGAATTCGTGGGACCTCGGGAAGGCACTTTTTGCAAATCGGCCATTTTGTTTTTGTTTCTTCGGCTCGTGAGGCTTTCACAGAATGTCGGAAGGACACGACTTTGCTGCGCTCCCACTAATACGGCCGTCGCAGTTCCAACGATCACGTCGCCGAGCTCGCGGGACCTCGGGAAGGCACTTTTTGCAAATCGGCCATTTTGTTTTTGCTTCTTCGGCTCGTGCGGCTTTCACGCAAAGTCGGAAGGACTGGAGTTCGCTGCCTCCAACTGATACGGCCGTCGCGGTTCCAACAAACCCGTCGCCGAAGCTCGTGGGACCTCTGGAAGGCACTTTTTTCAAATCGGCCATTTTGTTTTTGCTTCTTCGGCTCGTGCGGCTTTCACGCAACGTCGGACGGACTCGAGTTTTCGGCCTCCCACTAATACGGCCGTCGCGGTTCCAACGATCCCCTCGCCGAGCTCGTGGGACCTCGGGAAGTCAGTTTTTTCAAATCGGCCATTTTGTTTTTGCTTCTTCAGCTCGTGTGGCTTTCACGCAAAGTCGGAAGGACTCGAGTTTTCTGTGCTCCCACTAATACGGACGTCGCGATTCCAACAGTTCCGACCCCCAGCTCCTGGAACCTCGGGAAGTCAGTTTTTTTAAATCGGCCATTTTGTTTTTGCTTCTTCGGCTCGTGCGGCTTTCACGCAAGGTCGGAAGGACTCGAGTTTGCTGCGCTCCCACTAATACGGCCGTCGCGGTTCCAATTATCTGTTCGCTGGGCTCGTGGGACCTCGGGAAGGCACTTTTTGCAAATCGGCCATTTTGTTTTCGTTTCTTCGGCTTGTGAGGCTTTCACAGAATGTCGGAAGGACACGACTTGGCTGCGCTCCCACTAATACGGCCGTCGCGGTTCCAACGATCACGTCCCGAGCTCGTGGGACCTCGGGAAGGCACTTTTTGCAAATCGGCCATTTTGTTTTAGCTTCTTCGGCTCGTGCGGCTTTCACGCAAAGTCGGAAGGACTGGAGTTCGCTGCCTCCAACTGATACGGCCGTCGCGGTTCCAACGGACCCATCGCCGAGCTCGTGGGACCTCTGGAAGGCACTTTTTTCAAATCGGCCATTTTGTTTTTGCTTCTTCGGCTCGTGCGGCTTTCACTGAAAGTCAGACGGACTCGAGTTTTCTGCCTCGCACTAATACGGCCGTCGCGGTTCCAACGATCCCCTCGCCGAGCTCGTGGGACCTCGGGAAGTCAGGTTTTTCAAATCGGCCATTTTGTTTTTGCTTCTTCGGCTAGTGCGGCTCTCACCCATACTGCCCGTAAGCTGAATTTACTCATTTTTATGCTCTTACACGACGTTTCAGACTGAACAGAGTTGAAAACTAGATTTTCTTCAAGAATTCTTTTTTTTTTTTTTAAATTTCAAGAAAGTGACTTGGGACATCGGAACTTCAAATTGTATGATGATTTTTTTGAATACCTGAAGCTTTCATCCCTATACTGCCCGTATGCTGCATTTACTAATTTGTATGCTCTTAAACGACGTTTCAGACTGAACAGAGTTAAAAACTAGATTTTCTTAAAGAATTCTTTTTTTTTTAAATTTTCCATCAAGAAAGTGACTCTAACATCGGAACTTCAAATTGTATGATGATTTTCTTGAATACTTGAAGCTTTCATTACTATACTGGCCGTAAGCTGCATTTAATCATTTTCATGCTCTTACAAGACGTTTTAGTCTAAACGGAGTTGAAAACTAGATTTTCTTTAAATTTTTTTCAAGAAAGTGACTTGGAACATCGGAACTTCAAATTGTATGATTATTATATTGAATACTGAAGCTTCCATTACTATACTGCCCGTAAGCTGCATTTACTCATTTTTATGCTCTTAAACGACGTTTCAGACTGAACAGAGTTGTAAACTAGATTTCCTTAACCCTCGTGTTGTCCTCACTCATTCCTCGCACACCCCGTGTCCTGCGGAGTCAATCTGTCTTTGCTAAAGAGCCTTCGATCAGCGCGAGCACACCAACGAGGCCGACCGCGGGATTACGCAGATGTGAATAAATTGTGTATAAATACAGCGTATAAGTACACCCCTTTCATAGTGTCCTTATTCGCACATAACAACTTGTGACACCTCATTTCAATTTGAATCAATTCAGTTTATTTTGAATAGCTCAGAATAACAAATACACATTATTATTATTATTTCCTTTTTTTTGGTAAACGCCTCAGAGGGCTTTACAATCTGGACACGTACGAAATGACGTCACGCGTCTTGGCTAAAGAGCCTTCGATCAGCGCGAGCGCACCAACGAAGCCGACCGCGGGATTACGCAGATGTGAATAAATTGTGTATAAATACAGCGTATAAGTACACCCCTTTCATAGAACGAGAAGCGCGGGGCGGGTCGAACGGCTGGAACGCGATCCCGTCCAGGCCGATCGAATGGGCTCTGGCCGCGACCGTGCCGGCCTGGGACGATTCCGCTCCCGCTCGAGAAGCCAGGCGACAGGTGACGTTTCCACAGAGGGCGGACCAAGCGCCGCCGCCGCTGCTGAGAGCGTGGAGAGTCGCGTCCGACAGCGTCGATCGAGAGAGGGACCGCGACCGGGACCGGGACCGGGCCTTTAACGATTCCGCGTTTGTCCGAGGGGCGGGCCGCCGCCGGGACCGAATCCGAACGTCGGTTCTCCCGTTTGGCGCCCCCACCCCCACCCACGGCGACACGTTTCTGGATCGGCACGCTTACTACGGGCGCACCTACCCGAAGGCGACGTACACCGCGGAGCATCTGAAGATCGAGATCGGACGAGAGAGGTTCCGCTGAGGGTTAGTCGCGCACCCGAACGCCGTCGCGGCCCCCGGCGCCGGCCCCCCTTGGAATCTCTCTACGCCGACGCCGACGGACGAGATGTACGTGACGCTGGACGCGCGTCCGTGGTGTTACGTGTGCGGGCGCGCGCGCCAGAACCACAGCTCGCAGTGCTACCGGAGAACGAAAGAGCTCGCTGGGGAACTCAAACGCGTGTCGAACCGTGATCCTGTGGCGGACACATTTGTGCGCGTGTGTGTTTGTGTTTGTGTGTGTTTGTGTTTGTGCGCGTGTGTGTTTGTGTTTGTGTGTGTGTGTGTGTGTGTGTGTGTGTGTGTGTGTGTGTGTGTGTGTGTGTGTGTGTGTGTGTGTGTGTGTGTGTGTGTGTTTGTGTGTGTTCTGTGTCGTTGCTTGTAACACTGGTGATGACTAAATAAATGTAAGAAAAAACAATACAATGCAACTGTCTTGTCATGTCTTTATTTGTATCATTTATTTATTTATTTTTTACATTTAGCATACGGGATGACTTGTAATACAACGTAAAACTCGGGTCGTTTCGACCCGAGGACGAGACCGAGGGCTCACGGGTCATTCTGACCCCGGGGACGACGGCGAGGCCGGGAGCTCGGCTATAAACGAGGGTCATTCAGATCCCGGGGACGGGGGCCGAGAGCTCGACGATAAACGCGGGTCATTTAGACCCCGGGGACGAGGCCGGGAGTTCGGCGATAAACGCGGGTCATTCTGACACGGGGACGAGGCCGGGAGCTCAGCGATATACGCGGGTCAGTCTGACCCCGGGGGACTAGGCCGGGAGCTCATCGATAAACGCGGGTCATTCTGACCCCAGGGACGAGGGCAGGGAGCTCGGCAATATTCGCGGGTCATTCTGACCCCGGGGAAGGGGGCCGGGAGCTCGGCGATAAACACGGGTCAGTCTGACCCGGGGGACGACGGCGAGAGGAGGGCTCGGCGATGAACGCGAGTCATTTTGACCCGAGGGACGAGACCGAGGGCTTGCTCAAACTCGAGGGTCGAACAGACCCCAGGGCGACGGCGAGGGCTCGGTGGAAAGACGCGGGTCGTTTTGAGCTTTAGAGATTCATACGCATGCATGCATGCATGCATGCATACGTATACACTGGTAGTGGATCATTTTGTGACCCTGAGACCGCGATACACACAAATATATAAACCCTCGAACGTGGGTCTTTTTGACCCAGAAGCCAACAGGAGGTTTGAAGAATTATTGTTTTTTAATCTACCATCAAGAAAGTGATTGGAACATCGGAACTTCAAATTGTATGATGATTATATTGAATACTGTAGCTTCCACTACTATACTGCCCGTAAGCTGCATTTACTCATTTTTATGCTCTTAAACGACGTTTCAGACTGAACAGAGTTGAAAACTAGCTATTCTTAAAGAATCCATTTTTTTTAAAATTTTCTTTCAAGAAAGTTACTCGGGACATCGGAACATCAAACTTTATGATGATGGTCTTTAATACCTGAACCTTTCATCCCTATACTTCCCGTAAGCTGCATTTACTCATTTTTATGCTCTTAAACGACGTTTCAGACTGAACAGAGTTGAAAACTAGATTTTCTTAAAGAATTCATTTTATTTTAATTTTCCATCAAGAAAGTGACTCGGTACATCGGAACATCAAACTTTATGATGATGGTCTTTAATACCTGAACCTTTCATCCCTATACTTCCCGTAAGCTGCATTTACTCTTTTTATGCTCTTAAACGACGTTTCAGACTGAACAGAGTTGAAAACTAGATTTTCTTAAAGAATTCATTTTATTTTCATTTTCCATCAAGAAAGTGACTTGGTACATCGGAACATCAAATTGTATGATGATACCTGAAGATTTCACCACTTTACTGCCCGTAAGCTGAAGTTACTCATTTTTATGCTCTTAAACGACATTTCAGACTGAACAGAGTTGAAAACTAGCTATTCTTAAAGAATCCATTTTTTTTTTAAATTTTCTTTCAAGAAAGTTACTCGGGACATCGGAACTTCAAATTGTATGATGATTTTATTGAATACCTGAAGCTTTCATCCCTATACTGCCCGTAAGCTGCATTTACTCATTTTTATGCTCTTAAACGACGTTTCAGACTGAACAGAGTTGAAAACTAGATTTTCTTACAGAATTCATTTATTTTAATTTTCTTTCAAGAAAGTGACTCGGGACATCGGAACTTCAAATTGTATGATGATTTTCTTTAATACCTGAACCTTTCATCCCTATACTGCCCGTAAGCTGCATTTACTCATTTTTATGCTCTTAAACGACGTTTCAGACTGAACAGAGTTGAAAACTAGATTTTCTTAAAGAATTCATTTTATTTTAATTTTCCATCAAGAAAGTGACTCGGTACATCGGAACATCAAACTTTATGATGATGGTCTTTAATACCTGAACCTTTCATCCCTATACTTCCCGTAAGCTGCATTTACTCATTTTTATGCTCTTAAACGACGTTTCAGACTGAACAGAGTTGAAAACTAGATTTTCTTAAAGAATTCATTTTATTTTCATTTTCCATCAAGAAAGTGACTTGGTACATCGGAACATCAAATTGTATGATGATACCTGAAGATTTCACCACCTTACTGCCCGTAACCTGAAGTTACTAATTTTTATGCTCTTAAACGACGTTTCAGACTGAACAGAGTTGAAAACTAGCTATTCTTAAAGAAACCATTTTTTTTTAAATTTTCTTTCAAGAAAGTTACTCGGGACATCGGAACTTCAAATTGTATGATGATTTTCTTTAATACCTGAACCTTTCATCCCTATACTTCCCGTAAGCTGCATTTACTCATTTTTATGCTCTTAAACGACGTTTCAGACTGAACAGAGTTGAAAACTAGATTTTCTTAAAGAATTCATTTATTTTAATTTTCTTTCAAGAAAGTGCCTCGGGACATCGGAACTTCAAATTGTATGATGATTTTCTTTAATACCTGAACCTTTCATCCCTATACTTCCCGTAAGCTGCATTTACTCATTTTTATGCTCTTAACCCTCGTGCGGCCTCACCGATCCGTACACACCCCGTGTCCTGCGGGTCAAACTGTCCAATGTCCTTTCATCTGGAGCCTTCGATGAGTGGGCGCTCACACCACTTGCATACAGCAGAGTGTTGATGACACAGTCGGGTCAGTTTGACCCAAGGACAACAGCAGGGGCTCGGTGACAAACGAGGGTCATTTTGACCCAAGGACAACGGCAGGGGCTCGGTGACACACTTGGGTCATTTTGACCCAAGGACACCTTCAGGGGCTCGGTGACACACGAGGGTCATTTTGACCCAAGGACAACGGCAGAGTGTTGATGACACACTCGGGTCATTTTGACCCAAGGACAACGGCAGGGGCTCGGTGACACACGAGGGTCATTTTGACCCAAGGACAATGGCAGGGGCTCGGTGACACACAAGGGTCATTTTGACCCAAGGACAACGGCAGAGTGTCGATGACACACTCGGGTCATTTTGACCCAAGGACAACGGCAGGGGCTCGGTGACACACGAGGGTCATTTTGACCCAAGGACAACGGCAGGGGCTCGGTGACACACAAGGGTCATTTTGACCCAAGGACAACGGCAGAGTGTCGATGACACACGAGGGTCATTTTGACCCAAGGACAACGGCAGAGTGTTGATGACACACTCGGGTCATTTTGACCCAAGGACAACGGCAGGGGCTCGGTGACACACAAGGGTCATTTTGACCCAAGGACACCATCAGGGGCTCGGTGACACACGAGGGTCATTTTGACCCAAGGACAACGGCAGAGTGTCGATGACACACTCGGGTCATTTTGCACGTAGGACCTTGGGAAGGCACTTCTCTGAATCAGTTGGGGGACTTTCCGACAGTTCCGACGGTCCTAACCTCGAGCTTGTGGGACCTCCGGGACACAATTATTTAA
Organism: Clinocottus analis; assembly: GCF_023055335.1. NCBI lineage: Eukaryota > Metazoa > Chordata > Actinopteri > Perciformes > Cottidae > Clinocottus > Clinocottus analis. Next base: position 306,112 of record NW_027176220.1, on the reverse strand, counting down.
ATTGGCCATTTTGTTTTCGCTTCTTCCGCCAGCGCAGCGTTGAACCAAAGTCCGGAGAGACACGGGTTGGCTGCGCTGCCACTACTACGGCCGTCGCGGTTCCAACGATTCCTGCGCCGAGCTCGCGGGACCTCGGGAAGGCACTTTTTTCAAATCGGCCATTTTGTTTTTCTTTCTTCGGCTTGTGAAGTTTTCACAGAATGTCGGAAGGACACGAGTTGGCTGCGCTCCCACTAATACGGCCGTCGCGGTTCCAACGATCCCTCCGTCGAGCTCGTGGGACCTCCGTAAGGCACTTTTTTCAAATCGGCCATTTTGTTTTTGCTTCTTCTGCTCGTGCGGCTTTCACGCAAAGTCGGAAGGACACGAGTTGGCAGCGCTCCCACTGGTACGGCCGTCGCGGTTCCAACGATCCCTTCGCCGAGCTCTTGGGACCGCGGGAAGACAGTTTTTTTCAAATCGGCCATTTTGTTTTTGCTTCTTCGGCTCGTGTGGCTGTAACAGAAAGTCGGAAGGACACGGGTTCGCTGCGCTCCCACTAATACGGCCGTCGCGGTTCCAACGATCCCTTCGCCGAGCTCGTGGGACCACGGGAAGGCACTTTTTTCAAATCGGCCATTTTGTTTTTGCTTCTTCGGCTTGTGTAGCTGTAACAGAAAGTCGGAAGGACACGGGTTCGCTGCGCTCCCACTAATACGGCCGTCGCGGTTCCAACGATCCCTTTGCCGAGCTCGTGGGACCTCGGGAAGGCACTTTTTTCAAATCGGCCATTTTGTTTTTGTTTCTTCGGCTCGTGCGGCTTTCACGCAAACTCGGAAGGACTCGGGTTTTCTGCCTCCCACTAATACGGCCGTCGCGGTTCCAACGATCCCTTCGCCGAGCTCGTGGGAACTCGGGAAGGCATTTTTTTCAAATCGGCCATTTTGTTTTTGTTTCTTAGGCTCGTGAGGCTTTCACAGAATGTCGGAAGGACACGACTTTGTTGCGCTCCCACTAATACGGCCGTCGCAGTGCCAACGATCACGTCGCCGAGCTCGCGGGACCTCGGGAAGGCACTTTTTGCAAATCGGCCATTTTGTTTTTGCTTCTTCGGCTCGTGCGGCTTTCACGCAAAGTCGGAAGGACTGGAGTTCGCTGCCTCCAACTGATACGGCCGTCGCGGTTCCAACGAACCCGTCGCCGAGCTCGTGGGACCTCTGGAAGGCACTTTTTTCAAATCGGCCATTTTGTTTTTGCTTCTTCGGCTCGTGCGGCTTTCACGCAAACTCGGAAGGACTCGGGTTCGCTGCGATCCCACTAATACGGCCGTCGCGGTTCCAACGATCCCTTCGCCGAATTCGTGGGACCTCGGGAAGGCACTTTTTGCAAATCGGCCATTTTGTTTTTGTTTCTTCGGCTCGTGAGGCTTTCACAGAATGTCGGAAGGACACGACTTTGCTGCGCTCCCACTAATACGGCCGTCGCAGTTCCAACGATCACGTCGCCGAGCTCGCGGGACCTCGGGAAGGCACTTTTTGCAAATCGGCCATTTTGTTTTTGCTTCTTCGGCTCGTGCGGCTTTCACGCAAAGTCGGAAGGACTGGAGTTCGCTGCCTCCAACTGATACGGCCGTCGCGGTTCCAACAAACCCGTCGCCGAGCTCGTGGGACCTCTGGAAGGCACTTTTTTCAAATCGGCCATTTTGTTTTTGCTTCTTCGGCTCGTGCGGCTTTCACGCAACGTCGGACGGACTCGAGTTTTCGGCCTCCCACTAATACGGCCGTCGCGGTTCCAACGATCCCCTCGCCGAGCTCGTGGGACCTCGGGAAGTCAGTTTTTTCAAATCGGCCATTTTGTTTTTGCTTCTTCAGCTCGTGCGGCTTTCACGCAAAGTCGGAAGGACTCGAGTTTTCTGTGCTCCCACTAATACGGACGTCGCGATTCCAACAGTTCCGACCCCCAGCTCCTGGGACCTCGGGAAGTCAGTTTTTTTAAATCGGCCATTTTGTTTTTGCTTCTTCGGCTCGTGCGGCTTTCACGCAAGGTCGGAAGGACTCGAGTTTGCTGCGCTCCCACTAATACGGCCGTCGCGGTTCCAATTATCTGTTCGCTGGGCTCGTGGGACCTCGGGAAGGCACTTTTTGCAAATCGGCCATTTTGTTTTTGCTTCTTCGGCTCGTGCGGCTTTCACGCAAAGTCGGAAGGACTGGAGTTCGCTGCCTCCAACTGATACGGCCGTTGCGGTTCCAACAAACCCGTCGCCGAGCTCGTGAGACCTCTGGAAGTCAGTTTTTTCAAATCGGCCATTTTGTTTTTGCTTCTTCGGCTCGTGCGGCTTTCACGCAATATCGGACGGACTCGAGTTTTCGGCCTCCCACTAATACGGCCGTCGCGGTTCCAACGATCCCCTCGCCGAGCTCGTGGGACCTCGGGAAGTCAGTTTTTTAAAATCGGCCATTTTGTTTTTGCTTCTTCGGCTCGTAAGGCTTTCACGCAACGTCGGAAGGACTCGAGTTTTCTGCACTCCCACTAATATGGACGTCGCGATTCCAACGGTTCCGACCCCGAGCTCGTGAGACCTCGGGAAGGCACTTTTTGCAAATCGGCCATTTTGTTTTTGTTTCTTCGGCTCGTGTGGCTTTCACTGAAAGTCGGACGGACTCGGGTTTTCTGCCGCCCACTAATATGGCCATCGCGGTTCCAACGATCCCCTCGACGAGCTCGTGGGACCTCGGGAAGTCAGGTTTTTCAAATCGGCCATTTTGTTTTTGTTTCTTCGGCTCGTGAGGCTTTCACAGAATGTCGGAATGACAGGCCTTGGCTGCGCTCCCACTAATACGGCCGTCGCGGTTCCAACGATCCCTTCGCCGAGCTCGTGGGACCTCGGGAAGGCATTTTTTTCAAATCGGCCATTTTGTTTTTGTTTCTTCGGCTCGTGCGGCTTTCACGCAAACTCGGAAGGACTCGGGTTCGCTGCGCTCCCACTAATACGGCCGTCGCGGTTCCAACGATCCCTTCGCCGAACTCGTGGGACCTCGGGAAGGCACTTTTTGCAAATCGGCCATTTTGTTTTTGTTTCTTCGGCTCGCGAGGCTTTCACAGAATGTCGGAAGGACACGACTTGGCTGCGCTCCCACTAATACGGCCGTCGCGGTTCCAACGATCACGTCCCGAGCTCGTGGGACCTCGGGAAGGCACTTTTTTGAAATCGGCCATTTTGTTTTTGCTTCTTCGGCTCGTGCGGCTTTCACGCAAACTCGGAAGGACTCGGGTTCGCTGCGCTCCCACTAATACGGCCGTCGCGGTTCCAACGATCCCTTCGCCGAATTCGTGGGACCTCGGGAAGGCACTTTTTGCAAATCGGCCATTTTGTTTTTGTTTCTTCGGCTCGTGAGGCTTTCACAGAATGTCGGAAGGACACGACTTTGCTGCGCTCCCACTAATACGGCCGTCGCAGTTCCAACGATCACGTCGCCGAGCTCGCGGGACCTCGGGAAGGCACTTTTTGCAAATCGGCCATTTTGTTTTTGCTTCTTCGGCTCGTGCGGCTTTCACGCAAAGTCGGAAGGACTGGAGTTCGCTGCCTCCAACTGATACGGCCGTCGCGGTTCCAACAAACCCGTCGCCGAGCTCGTGGGACCTCTGGAAGGCACTTTTTTCAAATCGGCCATTTTGTTTTTGCTTCTTCGGCTCGTGCGGCTTTCACGCAACGTCGGACGGACTCGAGTTTTCGGCCTCCCACTAATACGGCCGTCGCGGTTCCAACGATCCCCTCGCCGAGCTCGTGGGACCTCGGGAAGTCAGTTTTTTCAAATCGGCCATTTTGTTTTTGCTTCTTCAGCTCGTGTGGCTTTCACGCAAAGTCGGAAGGACTCGAGTTTTCTGTGCTCCCACTAATACGGACGTCGCGATTCCAACAGTTCCGACCCCCAGCTCCTGGAACCTCGGGAAGTCAGTTTTTTTAAATCGGCCATTTTGTTTTTGCTTCTTCGGCTCGTGCGGCTTTCACGCAAGGTCGGAAGGACTCGAGTTTGCTGCGCTCCCACTAATACGGCCGTCGCGGTTCCAATTATCTGTTCGCTGGGCTCGTGGGACCTCGGGAAGGCACTTTTTGCAAATCGGCCATTTTGTTTTCGTTTCTTCGGCTTGTGAGGCTTTCACAGAATGTCGGAAGGACACGACTTGGCTGCGCTCCCACTAATACGGCCGTCGCGGTTCCAACGATCACGTCCCGAGCTCGTGGGACCTCGGGAAGGCACTTTTTGCAAATCGGCCATTTTGTTTTAGCTTCTTCGGCTCGTGCGGCTTTCACGCAAAGTCGGAAGGACTGGAGTTTGCTGCGCTCCCACTAATACGGCCGTCGCGGTTCCAATTATCTGTTCGCTGGGCTCGTGGGACCTCGGGAAGGCACTTTTTGCAAATCGGCCATTTTGTTTTTGCTTCTTCGGCTCGTGCGGCTTTCACTGAAAGTCAGACGGACTCGAGTTTTCTGCCTCGCACTAATACGGCCGTCGCGGTTCCAACGATCCCCTCGCCGAGCTCGTGGGACCTCGGGAAGTCAGGTTTTTCAAATCGGCCATTTTGTTTTTGCTTCTTCGGCTAGTGCGGCTCTCACCCATACTGCCCGTAAGCTGAATTTACTCATTTTTATGCTCTTACACGACGTTTCAGACTGAACAGAGTTGAAAACTAGATTTTCTTCAAGAATTCTTTTTTTTTTTTTTAAATTTCAAGAAAGTGACTTGGGACATCGGAACTTCAAATTGTATGATGATTTTTTTGAATACCTGAAGCTTTCATCCCTATACTGCCCGTATGCTGCATTTACTAATTTGTATGCTCTTAAACGACGTTTCAGACTGAACAGAGTTAAAAACTAGATTTTCTTAAAGAATTCTTTTTTTTTTAAATTTTCCATCAAGAAAGTGACTCTAACATCGGAACTTCAAATTGTATGATGATTTTCTTGAATACTTGAAGCTTTCATTACTATACTGGCCGTAAGCTGCATTTAATCATTTTCATGCTCTTACAAGACGTTTTAGTCTAAACGGAGTTGAAAACTAGATTTTCTTTAAATTTTTTTCAAGAAAGTGACTTGGAACATCGGAACTTCAAATTGTATGATTATTATATTGAATACTGAAGCTTCCATTACTATACTGCCCGTAAGCTGCATTTACTCATTTTTATGCTCTTAAACGACGTTTCAGACTGAACAGAGTTGTAAACTAGATTTCCTTAACCCTCGTGTTGTCCTCACTCATTCCTCGCACACCCCGTGTCCTGCGGAGTCAATCTGTCTTTGCTAAAGAGCCTTCGATCAGCGCGAGCACACCAACGAGGCCGACCGCGGGATTACGCAGATGTGAATAAATTGTGTATAAATACAGCGTATAAGTACACCCCTTTCATAGTGTCCTTATTCGCACATAACAACTTGTGACACCTCATTTCAATTTGAATCAATTCAGTTTATTTTGAATAGCTCAGAATAACAAATACACATTATTATTATTATTTCCTTTTTTTTGGTAAACGCCTCAGAGGGCTTTACAATCTGGACACGTACGAAATGACGTCACGCGTCTTGGCTAAAGAGCCTTCGATCAGCGCGAGCGCACCAACGAAGCCGACCGCGGGATTACGCAGATGTGAATAAATTGTGTATAAATACAGCGTATAAGTACACCCCTTTCATAGAACGAGAAGCGCGGGGCGGGTCGAACGGCTGGAACGCGATCCCGTCCAGGCCGATCGAATGGGCTCTGGCCGCGACCGTGCCGGCCTGGGACGATTCCGCTCCCGCTCGAGAAGCCAGGCGACAGGTGACGTTTCCACAGAGGGCGGACCAAGCGCCGCCGCCGCTGCTGAGAGCGTGGAGAGTCGCGTCCGACAGCGTCGATCGAGAGAGGGACCGCGACCGGGACCGGGACCGGGCCTTTAACGATTCCGCGTTTGTCCGAGGGGCGGGCCGCCGCCGGGACCGAATCCGAACGTCGGTTCTCCCGTTTGGCGCCCCCACCCCCACCCACGGCGACACGTTTCTGGATCGGCACGCTTACTACGGGCGCACCTACCCGAAGGCGACGTACACCGCGGAGCATCTGAAGATCGAGATCGGACGAGAGAGGTTCCGCTGAGGGTTAGTCGCGCACCCGAACGCCGTCGCGGCCCCCGGCGCCGGCCCCCCTTGGAATCTCTCTACGCCGACGCCGACGGACGAGATGTACGTGACGCTGGACGCGCGTCCGTGGTGTTACGTGTGCGGGCGCGCGCGCCAGAACCACAGCTCGCAGTGCTACCGGAGAACGAAAGAGCTCGCTGGGGAACTCAAACGCGTGTCGAACCGTGATCCTGTGGCGGACACATTTGTGCGCGTGTGTGTTTGTGTTTGTGTGTGTTTGTGTTTGTGCGCGTGTGTGTTTGTGTTTGTGTGTGTGTGTGTGTGTGTGTGTGTGTGTGTGTGTGTGTGTGTGTGTGTGTGTGTGTGTGTGTGTGTGTGTGTTTGTGTGTGTTCTGTGTCGTTGCTTGTAACACTGGTGATGACTAAATAAATGTAAGAAAAAACAATACAATGCAACTGTCTTGTCATGTCTTTATTTGTATCATTTATTTATTTATTTTTTACATTTAGCATACGGGATGACTTGTAATACAACGTAAAACTCGGGTCGTTTCGACCCGAGGACGAGACCGAGGGCTCACGGGTCATTCTGACCCCGGGGACGACGGCGAGGCCGGGAGCTCGGCTATAAACGAGGGTCATTCAGATCCCGGGGACGGGGGCCGAGAGCTCGACGATAAACGCGGGTCATTTAGACCCCGGGGACGAGGCCGGGAGTTCGGCGATAAACGCGGGTCATTCTGACACGGGGACGAGGCCGGGAGCTCAGCGATATACGCGGGTCAGTCTGACCCCGGGGGACTAGGCCGGGAGCTCATCGATAAACGCGGGTCATTCTGACCCCAGGGACGAGGGCAGGGAGCTCGGCAATATTCGCGGGTCATTCTGACCCCGGGGAAGGGGGCCGGGAGCTCGGCGATAAACACGGGTCAGTCTGACCCGGGGGACGACGGCGAGAGGAGGGCTCGGCGATGAACGCGAGTCATTTTGACCCGAGGGACGAGACCGAGGGCTTGCTCAAACTCGAGGGTCGAACAGACCCCAGGGCGACGGCGAGGGCTCGGTGGAAAGACGCGGGTCGTTTTGAGCTTTAGAGATTCATACGCATGCATGCATGCATGCATGCATACGTATACACTGGTAGTGGATCATTTTGTGACCCTGAGACCGCGATACACACAAATATATAAACCCTCGAACGTGGGTCTTTTTGACCCAGAAGCCAACAGGAGGTTTGAAGAATTATTGTTTTTTAATCTACCATCAAGAAAGTGATTGGAACATCGGAACTTCAAATTGTATGATGATTATATTGAATACTGTAGCTTCCACTACTATACTGCCCGTAAGCTGCATTTACTCATTTTTATGCTCTTAAACGACGTTTCAGACTGAACAGAGTTGAAAACTAGCTATTCTTAAAGAATCCATTTTTTTTAAAATTTTCTTTCAAGAAAGTTACTCGGGACATCGGAACATCAAACTTTATGATGATGGTCTTTAATACCTGAACCTTTCATCCCTATACTTCCCGTAAGCTGCATTTACTCATTTTTATGCTCTTAAACGACGTTTCAGACTGAACAGAGTTGAAAACTAGATTTTCTTAAAGAATTCATTTTATTTTAATTTTCCATCAAGAAAGTGACTCGGTACATCGGAACATCAAACTTTATGATGATGGTCTTTAATACCTGAACCTTTCATCCCTATACTTCCCGTAAGCTGCATTTACTCTTTTTATGCTCTTAAACGACGTTTCAGACTGAACAGAGTTGAAAACTAGATTTTCTTAAAGAATTCATTTTATTTTCATTTTCCATCAAGAAAGTGACTTGGTACATCGGAACATCAAATTGTATGATGATACCTGAAGATTTCACCACTTTACTGCCCGTAAGCTGAAGTTACTCATTTTTATGCTCTTAAACGACATTTCAGACTGAACAGAGTTGAAAACTAGCTATTCTTAAAGAATCCATTTTTTTTTTAAATTTTCTTTCAAGAAAGTTACTCGGGACATCGGAACTTCAAATTGTATGATGATTTTATTGAATACCTGAAGCTTTCATCCCTATACTGCCCGTAAGCTGCATTTACTCATTTTTATGCTCTTAAACGACGTTTCAGACTGAACAGAGTTGAAAACTAGATTTTCTTACAGAATTCATTTATTTTAATTTTCTTTCAAGAAAGTGACTCGGGACATCGGAACTTCAAATTGTATGATGATTTTATTGAATACCTGAAGCTTTCATCCCTATACTGCCCGTAAGCTGCATTTACTCATTTTTATGCTCTTAAACGACGTCTCAGACTGAACAGAGTTGAAAACTAGATTTTCTTAAAGAATTCATTTATTATAATTTTCTTTCAAGAAAGTGACTCAGGACATCGGAACTTCAAATTGTATGATGATTTTCTTTAATACCTGAACCTTTCATCCCTATACTGCCCGTAAGCTGCATTTACTCATTTTTATGCTCTTAAACGACGTTTCAGACTGAACAGAGTTGAAAACTAGATTTTCTTAAAGAATTCATTTTATTTTCATTTTCCATCAAGAAAGTGACTTGGTACATCAGAACATCAAATTGTATGATGATACCTGAAGATTTCACCACCTTACTGCCCGTACGCAGTAGTTACTCATTTTTATGCTCTTAAACGACGATTCAGACTGAACAGAGTTGAAAACTAGATTTTCTTAAAGAATTCATTTTATTTTAATTTTCCATCAAGAAAGTGACTCGGTACATCGGAACATCAAACTTTATGATGATGGTCTTTAATACCTGAACCTTTCATCCCTATACTTCCCGTAAGCTGCATTTACTCATTTTTATGCTCTTAAACGACGTTTCAGACTGAACAGAGTTGAAAACTAGATTTTCTTAAAGAATTCATTTTATTTTCATTTTCCATCAAGAAAGTGACTTGGTACATCGGAACATCAAATTGTAGGATGATGGTCTTGAATACCTGAAGATTTCACCACCTTACTGCCCGTAACCTGAAGTTACTAATTTTTATGCTCTTAAACGACGTTTCAGACTGAACAGAGTTGAAAACTAGCTATTCTTAAAGAAACCATTTTTTTTTAAATTTTCTTTCAAGAAAGTTACTCGGGACATCGGAACTTCAAATTGTATGATGATTTTCTTTAATACCTGAACCTTTCATCCCTATACTTCCCGTAAGCTGCATTTACTCATTTTTATGCTCTTAAACGACGTTTCAGACTGAACAGAGTTGAAAACTAGATTTTCTTTAAGAATTCATTTATTTTAATTTTCTTTCAAGAAAGTGCCTCGGGACATCGGAACTTCAAATTGTATGATGATTTTCTTTAATACCTGAACCTTTCATCCCTATACTTCCCGTAAGCTGCATTTACTCATTTTTATGCTCTTAACGCTCGTGCGGCCTCACCGATCCGTACACACCCCGTGTCCTGCGGGTCAAACTGTCCAATGTCCTTTCATCTGGAGCCTTCGATGAGTGGGCGCTCACACCACTTGCATACAGCAGAGTGTTGATGACACAGTCGGGTCAGTTTGACCCAAGGACAACAGCAGGGGCTCGGTGACAAACGAGGGTCATTTTGACCCAAGGACAACGGCAGGGGCTCGGTGACACACTTGGGTCATTTTGACCCAAGGACACCTTCAGGGGCTCGGTGACACACGAGGGTCATTTTGACCCAAGGACAACGGCAGAGTGTTGATGACACACTCGGGTCATTTTGACCCAAGGACAACGGCAGGGGCTCGGTGACACACGAGGGTCATTTTGACCCAAGGACAACGGCAGGGGCTCGGTGACACACAAGGGTCATTTTGACCCAAGGACAACGGCAGAGTGTCGATGACACACTCGGGTCATTTTGACCCAAGGACAACGGCAGGGGCTCGGTGACACACGAGGGTCATTTTGACCCAAGGACAACGGCAGGGGCTCGGTGACACACAAGGGTCATTTTGACCCAAGGACAACGGCAGAGTGTCGATGACACACGAGGGTCATTTTGACCCAAGGACAACGGCAGAGTGTTGATGACACACTCGGGTCATTTTGACCCAAGGACAACGGCAGGGGCTCGGTGACACACAAGGGTCATTTTGACCCAAGGACACCATCAGGGGCTCGGTGACACACGAGGGTCATTTTGACCCAAGGACAACGGCAGAGTGTCGATGACACACTCGGGTCATTTTGCACGTAGGACCTTGGGAAGGCACTTCTCTGAATCAGTTGGGGGACTTTCCGACAGTTCCGACGGTCCTAACCTCGAGCTTGTGGGACCTCCGGGACACAATTATTTAAATTGGCCATTTTGTTTTCGCTTCTTCCGCCAGCGCAGCGTTGAACCAAAGTCCGGAGAGACACGGGTTGGCTGCGCTGCCACTACTACGGCCGTCGCGGTTCCAACGATTCCTGCGCCGAGCTCGCGGGACCTCGGGAAGGCACTTTTTTCAAATCGGCCATTTTGTTTTTCTTTCTTCGGCTTGTGAAGTTTTCACAGAATGTCGGAAGGACACGAGTTGGCTGCGCTCCCACTAATACGGCCGTCGCGGTTCCAACGATCCCTCCGTCGAGCTCGTGGGACCTCCGGAAGGCACTTTTTTCAAATCGGCCATTTTGTTTTTGCTTCTTCTGCTCGTGCGGCTTTCACGCAAAGTCGGAAGGACACGAGTTGGCAGCGCTCCCACTGGTACGGCCGTCGCGGTTCCAACGATCCCTTCGCCGAGCTCTTGGGACCGCGGGAAGACAGTTTTTTTCAAATCGGCCATTTTGTTTTTGCTTCTTCGGCTCGTGTGGCTGTAACAGAAAGTCGGAAGGACACGGGTTCGCTGCGCTCCCACTAATACGGCCGTCGCGGTTCCAACGATCCCTTCGCCGAGCTCGTGGGACCACGGGAAGGCACTTTTTTCAAATCGGCCATTTTGTTTTTGCTTCTTCGGCTTGTGTAGCTGTAACAGAAAGTCGGAAGGACACGGGTTCGCTGCGCTCCCACTAATACGGCCGTCGCGGTTCCAACGATCCCTTTGCCGAGCTCGTGGGACCTCGGGAAGGCACTTTTTTCAAATCGGCCATTTTGTTTTTGTTTCTTCGGCTCGTGCGGCTTTCACGCAAACTCGGAAGGACTCGGGTTTTCTGCCTCCCACTAATACGGCCGTCGCGGTTCCAACGATCCCTTCGCCGAGCTCGTGGGAACTCGGGAAGGCATTTTTTTCAAATCGGCCATTTTGTTTTTGTTTCTTCGGCTCGTGCGGCTTTCACGCAAACTCGGAAGGACTCGGGTTCGCTGCGCTCCCACTAATTCGGCCGTCGCGGTTCCAACGATCCCTTCGCCGAGCTCGTGGGACCTCGGGAAGGCACTTTTTGCAAATCGGCCATTTTGTTTTTGTTTCTTCGGCTCGTGAGGCTTTCACAGAATGTCGGAAGGACACGACTTTGTTGCGCTCCCACTAATACGGCCGTCGCAGTGCCAACGATCACGTCGCCGAGCTCGCGGGACCTCGGGAAGGCACTTTTTGCAAATCGGCCATTTTGTTTTTGCTTCTTCGGCTCGTGCGGCTTTCACGCAAAGTCGGAAGGACTGGAGTTCGCTGCCTCCAACTGATACGGCCGTCGCGGTTCCAACGAACCCGTCGCCGAGCTCGTGAGACCTCTGGAAGTCAGTTTTTTCAAATCGGCCATTTTGTTTTTGCTTCTTCGGCTCGTGCGGCTTTCACGCAATGTCGGACGGACTCGAGTTTTCGGCCTCCCACTAATACGGCCGTCGCGGTTCCAACGATCCCCTCGCCGAGCTCGTGGGACCTCGGGAAGTCAGTTTTTTCAAATCGGCCATTTTGTTTTTGCTTCTTCGGCTCGTAAGGCTTTCACGCAACGTCGGAAGGACTCGAGTTTGCTGCACTCCCACTAATATGGACGTCGCGATTCCAACGGTTCCGACCCCGAGCTCGTGAGACCTCGGGAAGGCACTTTTTGCAAATCGGCCATTTTGTTTTTGTTTCTTCGGCTCGTGTGGCTTTCACTGAAAGTCGGACGGACTCGGGTTTTCTGCCGCCCACTAATACGGCCGTCGCGGTTCCAACGATCCCCTCGACGAGCTCGTGGGACCTCGGGAAGTCAGGTTTTTCAAATCGGCCATTTTGTTTTTGTTTCTTCGGCTCGTGAGGCTTTCACAGAATGTCGGAATGACAGGCCTTGGCTGCGCTCCCACTAATACGGCCGTCGCGGTTCCAACGATCCCTTCGCCGAGCTCGTGGGACCTCGGGAAGGCATTTTTTTCAAATCGGCCATTTTGTTTTTGTTTCTTCGGCTCGTGCGGCTTTCACGCAAACTCGGAAGGACTCGGGTTCGCTGCGCTCCCACTAATACGGCCGTCGCGGTTCCAACGATCCCTTCGCCGAACTCGTGGGACCTCGGGAAGGCACTTTTTGCAAATCGGCCATTTTGTTTTTGTTTCTTCGGCTCGCGAGGCTTTCACAGAATGTCGGAAGGACACGACTTTGCTGCGCTCCCACTAATACGGCCGTCGCAGTTCCAACGATCACGTCGCCGAGCTCGCGGGACCTCGGGAAGGCACTTTTTGCAAATCGGCCATTTTGTTTTTGCTTCTTCGGCTCGTGCGGCTTTCACGCAAAGTCGGAAGGACTGGAGTTCGCTGCCTCCAACTGATACGGCCGTCGCGGTTCCAACGATCCCTTCGCCGAACTCGTGGGACATCGGGAAGGCACTTTTTGCAAATCGGCCATTTTGTTTTTGTTTCTTCGGCTCGTGAGGCTTTCACAGAATGTCGGAAGGACACGACTTTGCTGCGCTCCCACTAATACGGCCGTCGCAGTTCCAACGATCACGTCGCCGAGCTCGCGGGACCTCGGGAAGGCACTTTTTGCAAATCGGCCATTTTGTTTTTGCTTCTTCGGCTCGTGCGGCTTTCACGCAAAGTCGGAAGGACTGGAGTTCGCTGCCTCCAACTGATACGGCCGTCGCGGTTCCAACGAACCCGTCGCCGAGCTCGTGGCACCTCTGGAAGGCACTTTTTTCAAATCGGCCATTTTGTTTTTGCTTCTTCGGCTCGTGCGGCTTTCACGCAAACTCGGAAGGACTCGGGTTCGCTGCGCTCCCACTAATACGGCCGTCGCGGTTCCAACGATCCCTTCGCCGAATTCGTGGGACCTCGGGAAGGCACTTTTTGCAAATCGGCCATTTTGTTTTTGTTTCTTCGGCTCGTGAGGCTTTCACAGAATGTCGGAAGGACACGACTTTGCTGCGCTCCCACTAATACGGCCGTCGCAGTTCCAACGATCACGTCGCCGAGCTCGCGGGACCTCGGGAAGGCACTTTTTGCAAATCGGCCATTTTGTTTTTGCTTCTTCGGCTCGTGCGGCTTTCACGCAAAGTCGGAAGGACTGGAGTTCGCTGCCTCCAACTGATACGGCCGTCGCGGTTCCAACAAACCCGTCGCCGAGCTCGTGGGACCTCTGGAAGGCACTTTTTTCAAATCGGCCATTTTGTTTTTGCTTCTTCGGCTCGTGCGGCTTTCACGCAACGTCGGACGGACTCGAGTTTTCGGCCTCCCACTAATACGGCCGTCGCGGTTCCAACGATCCCCTCGCCGAGCTCGTGGGACCTCGGGAAGTCAGTTTTTTCAAATCGGCCATTTTGTTTTTGCTTCTTCAGCTCGTGTGGCTTTCACGCAAAGTCGGAAGGACTCGAGTTTTCTGTGCTCCCACTAATACGGACGTCGCGATTCCAACAGTTCCGACCCCCAGCTCCTGGGACCTCGGGAAGTCAGTTTTTTTAAATCGGCCATTTTGTTTTTGCTTCTTCGGCTCGTGCGGCTTTCACGCAAGGTCGGAAGGACTCGAGTTTGCTGCGCTCCCACTAATACGGCCGTAGCGGTTCCAATTATCTGTTCGCTGGGCTCGTGGGACCTCGGGAAGGCACTTTTTGCAAATCGGCCATTTTGTTTTCGTTTCTTCGGCTTGTGAGGCTTTCACAGAATGTCGGAAGGACACGACTTGGCTGCGCTCCCACTAATACGGCCGTCGCGGTTCCAACGATCACGTCCCGAGCTCGTGGGACCTTGGGAAGGCACTTTTTGCAAATCGGCCATTTTGTTTTAGCTTCTTCGGCTCGTGCGGCTTTCACGCAAAGTCGGAAGGACTGGAGTTCGCTGCCTCCAACTGATACGGCCGTCGCGGTTCCAACGGACCCATCGCCGAGCTCGTGGGACCTCTGGAAGGCACTTTTTTCAAATCGGCCATTTTGTTTTTGCTTCTTCGGCTCGTGCGGCTTTCACTGAAAGTCAGACGGACTCGAGTTTTCTGCCTCGCACTAATACGGCCGTCGCGGTTCCAACGATCCCCTCGCCGAGCTCGTGGGACCTCGGGAAGTCAGGTTTTTCAAATCGGCCATTTTGTTTTTGCTTCTTCGGCTAGTGCGGCTCTCACCCATACTGCCCGTAAGCTGAATTTACTCATTTTTATGCTCTTACACGACGTTTCAGACTGAACAGAGTTGAAAACTAGATTTTCTTCAAGAATTCTTTTTTTTTTTTTTAAATTTCAAGAAAGTGACTTGGGACATCGGAACTTCAAATTGTATGATGATTTTTTTGAATACCTGAAGCTTTCATCCCTATACTGCCCGTAAGCTGCATTTACTAATTTGTATGCTCTTAAACGACGTTTCAGACTGAACAGAGTTAAAAACTAGATTTTCTTAAAGAATTCTTTTTTTTTTAAATTTTCCATCAAGAAAGTGACTCGAACATCGGAACTTCAAATTGTATGATGATTTTCTTGAATACTTGAAGCTTTCATTACTATACTGGCCGTAAGCTGCATTTAATCATTTTCATGCTCTTACAAGACGTTTTAGTCTAAACGGAGTTGAAAACTAGATTTTCTTTAAAGAATTCATTTTTTTCAAGAAAGTGACTTGGAACATCGGAACTTCAAATTGTATGATTATTATATTGAATACTGAAGCTGACCCCGGGGGACTAGGCCGGGAGCTCATCGATAAACGCGGGTCATTCTGACCCCAGGGACGAGGGCAGGGAGCTCGGCAATATTCGCGGGTCATTCTGACCCCGGGGAAGGGGGCCGGGAGCTCGGCGATAAACACGGGTCAGTCTGACCCGGGGGACGACGGCGAGAGGAGGGCTCGGCGATGAACGCGAGTCATTTTGACCCGAGGGACGAGACCGAGGGCTTGCTCAAACTCGAGGGTCGAACAGACCCCAGGGCGACGGCGAGGGCTCGGTGGAAAGACGCGGGTCGTTTTGAGCTTTAGAGATTCATACGTACATGCATGCATGCATGCATACGTATACACTGGTAGTGGATCATTTTGTGACCCTGAGACCGCGATACACACAAATATATAAACACTCGAACGTGGGTCTTTTTGACCCAGAAGCCAACAGGAGGTTTGAAGAATTATTGTTTTTTAATCTACCATCAAGAAAGTGATTGGAACATCGGAACTTCAAATTGTATGATGATTATATTGAATACTGTAGCTTCCACTACTATACTGCCCGTAAGCTGCATTTACTCATTTTTATGCTCTTAAACGACGTTTCAGACTGAACAGAGTTGAAAACTAGATTTTCTTAAAGAATTCATTTTATTTTAATTTTCCATCAAGAAAGTGACTCGGTACATCGGAACATCAAACTTTATGATGATGGTCTTTAATACCTGAACCTTTCATCCCTATACTTCCCGTAAGCTGCATTTACTCTTTTTATGCTCTTAAACGACGTTTCAGACTGAACAGAGTTGAAAACTAGATTTTCTTAAAGAATTCATTTTATTTTCATTTTCCATCAAGAAAGTGACTTGGTACATCGGAACATCAAATTGTATGATGATACCTGAAGATTTCACCACTTTACTGCCCGTAAGCTGAAGTTACTCATTTTTATGCTCTTAAACGACATTTCAGACTGAACAGAGTTGAAAACTAGCTATTCTTAAAGAATCCATTTTTTTTTTAAATTTTCTTTCAAGAAAGTTACTCGGGACATCGGAACTTCAAATTGTATGATGATTTTATTGAATACCTGAAGCTTTCATCCCTATACTGCCCGTAAGCTGCATTTACTCATTTTTATGCTCTTAAACGACGTCTCAGACTGAACAGAGTTGAAAACTAGATTTTCTTAAAGAATTCATTTATTATAATTTTCTTTCAAGAAAGTGACTCAGGACATCGGAACTTCAAATTGTATGATGATTTTCTTTAATACCTGAACCTTTCATCCCTATACTGCCCGTAAGCTGCATTTACTCATTTTTATGCTCTTAAACGACGTTTCAGACTGAACAGAGTTGAAAACTAGATTTTCTTAAAGAATTCATTTTATTTTCATTTTCCATCAAGAAAGTGACTTGGTACATCAGAACATCAAATTGTATGATGATACCTGAAGATTTCACCACCTTACTGCCCGTACGCAGTAGTTACTCATTTTTATGCTCTTAAACGACGATTCAGACTGAACAGAGTTGAAAACTAGATTTTCTTAAAGAATTCATTTTATTTTAATTTTCCATCAAGAAAGTGACTCGGTACATCGGAACATCAAACTTTATGATGATGGTCTTTAATACCTGAACCTTTCATCCCTATACTTCCCGTAAGCTGCATTTACTCATTTTTATGCTCTTAAACGACGTTTCAGACTGAACAGAGTTGAAAACTAGATTTTCTTAAAGAATTCATTTTATTTTCATTTTCCATCAAGAAAGTGACTTGGTACATCGGAACATCAAATTGTAGGATGATGGTCTTGAATACCTGAAGATTTCACCACCTTACTGCCCGTAACCTGAAGTTACTAATTTTTATGCTCTTAAACGACGTTTCAGACTGAACAGAGTTGAAAACTAGCTATTCTTAAAGAAACCATTTTTTTTTAAATTTTCTTTCAAGAAAGTTACTCGGGACATCGGAACTTCAAATTGTATGATGATTTTCTTTAATACCTGAACCTTTCATCCCTATACTTCCCGTAAGCTGCATTTACTCATTTTTATGCTCTTAAACGACGTTTCAGACTGAACAGAGTTGAAAACTAGATTTTCTTTAAGAATTCATTTATTTTAATTTTCTTTCAAGAAAGTGCCTCGGGACATCGGAACTTCAAATTGTATGATGATTTTCTTTAATACCTGAACCTTTCATCCCTATACTTCCCGTAAGCTGCATTTACTCATTTTTATGCTCTTAACGCTCGTGCGGCCTCACCGATCCGTACACACCCCGTGTCCTGCGGGTCAAACTGTCCAATGTCCTTTCATCTGGAGCCTTCGATGAGTGGGCGCTCACACCACTTGCATACAGCAGAGTGTTGATGACACAGTCGGGTCAGTTTGACCCAAGGACAACAGCAGGGGCTCGGTGACAAACGAGGGTCATTTTGACCCAAGGACAACGGCAGGGGCTCGGTGACACACTTGGGTCATTTTGACCCAAGGACACCTTCAGGGGCTCGGTGACACACGAGGGTCATTTTGACCCAAGGACAACGGCAGAGTGTTGATGACACACTCGGGTCATTTTGACCCAAGGACAACGGCAGGGGCTCGGTGACACACGAGGGTCATTTTGACCCAAGGACAACGGCAGGGGCTCGGTGACACACAAGGGTCATTTTGACCCAAGGACAACGGCAGAGTGTCGATGACACACTCGGGTCATTTTGACCCAAGGACAACGGCAGGGGCTCGGTGACACACGAGGGTCATTTTGACCCAAGGACAACGGCAGGGGCTCGGTGACACACAAGGGTCATTTTGACCCAAGGACAACGGCAGAGTGTCGATGACACACGAGGGTCATTTTGACCCAAGGACAACGGCAGAGTGTTGATGACACACTCGGGTCATTTTGACCCAAGGACAACGGCAGGGGCTCGGTGACACACAAGGGTCATTTTGACCCAAGGACACCATCAGGGGCTCGGTGACACACGAGGGTCATTTTGACCCAAGGACAACGGCAGAGTGTCGATGACACACTCGGGTCATTTTGCACGTAGGACCTTGGGAAGGCACTTCTCTGAATCAGTTGGGGGACTTTCCGACAGTTCCGACGGTCCTAACCTCGAGCTTGTGGGACCTCCGGGACACAATTATTTAAATTGGCCATTTTGTTTTCGCTTCTTCCGCCAGCGCAGCGTTGAACCAAAGTCCGGAGAGACACGGGTTGGCTGCGCTGCCACTACTACGGCCGTCGCGGTTCCAACGATTCCTGCGCCGAGCTCGCGGGACCTCGGGAAGGCACTTTTTTCAAATCGGCCATTTTGTTTTTCTTTCTTCGGCTTGTGAAGTTTTCACAGAATGTCGGAAGGACACGAGTTGGCTGCGCTCCCACTAATACGGCCGTCGCGGTTCCAACGATCCCTCCGTCGAGCTCGTGGGACCTCCGGAAGGCACTTTTTTCAAATCGGCCATTTTGTTTTTGCTTCTTCTGCTCGTGCGGCTTTCACGCAAAGTCGGAAGGACACGAGTTGGCAGCGCTCCCACTGGTACGGCCGTCGCGGTTCCAACGATCCCTTCGCCGAGCTCTTGGGACCGCGGGAAGACAGTTTTTTTCAAATCGGCCATTTTGTTTTTGCTTCTTCGGCTCGTGTGGCTGTAACAGAAAGTCGGAAGGACACGGGTTCGCTGCGCTCCCACTAATACGGCCGTCGCGGTTCCAACGATCCCTTCGCCGAGCTCGTGGGACCACGGGAAGGCACTTTTTTCAAATCGGCCATTTTGTTTTTGCTTCTTCGGCTTGTGTAGCTGTAACAGAAAGTCGGAAGGACACGGGTTCGCTGCGCTCCCACTAATACGGCCGTCGCGGTTCCAACGATCCCTTTGCCGAGCTCGTGGGACCTCGGGAAGGCACTTTTTTCAAATCGGCCATTTTGTTTTTGTTTCTTCGGCTCGTGCGGCTTTCACGCAAACTCGGAAGGACTCGGGTTTTCTGCCTCCCACTAATACGGCCGTCGCGGTTCCAACGATCCCTTCGCCGAGCTCGTGGGAACTCGGGAAGGCATTTTTTTCAAATCGGCCATTTTGTTTTTGTTTCTTCGGCTCGTGCGGCTTTCACGCAAACTCGGAAGGACTCGGGTTCGCTGCGCTCCCACTAATTCGGCCGTCGCGGTTCCAACGATCCCTTCGCCGAGCTCGTGGGACCTCGGGAAGGCACTTTTTGCAAATCGGCCATTTTGTTTTTGTTTCTTCGGCTCGTGAGGCTTTCACAGAATGTCGGAAGGACACGACTTTGTTGCGCTCCCACTAATACGGCCGTCGCAGTGCCAACGATCACGTCGCCGAGCTCGCGGGACCTCGGGAAGGCACTTTTTGCAAATCGGCCATTTTGTTTTTGCTTCTTCGGCTCGTGCGGCTTTCACGCAAAGTCGGAAGGACTGGAGTTCGCTGCCTCCAACTGATACGGCCGTCGCGGTTCCAACGAACCCGTCGCCGAGCTCGTGAGACCTCTGGAAGTCAGTTTTTTCAAATCGGCCATTTTGTTTTTGCTTCTTCGGCTCGTGCGGCTTTCACGCAATGTCGGACGGACTCGAGTTTTCGGCCTCCCACTAATACGGCCGTCGCGGTTCCAACGATCCCCTCGCCGAGCTCGTGGGACCTCGGGAAGTCAGTTTTTTCAAATCGGCCATTTTGTTTTTGCTTCTTCGGCTCGTAAGGCTTTCACGCAACGTCGGAAGGACTCGAGTTTGCTGCACTCCCACTAATATGGACGTCGCGATTCCAACGGTTCCGACCCCGAGCTCGTGAGACCTCGGGAAGGCACTTTTTGCAAATCGGCCATTTTGTTTTTGTTTCTTCGGCTCGTGTGGCTTTCACTGAAAGTCGGACGGACTCGGGTTTTCTGCCGCCCACTAATACGGCCGTCGCGGTTCCAACGATCCCCTCGACGAGCTCGTGGGACCTCGGGAAGTCAGGTTTTTCAAATCGGCCATTTTGTTTTTGTTTCTTCGGCTCGTGAGGCTTTCACAGAATGTCGGAATGACAGGCCTTGGCTGCGCTCCCACTAATACGGCCGTCGCGGTTCCAACGATCCCTTCGCCGAGCTCGTGGGACCTCGGGAAGGCATTTTTTTCAAATCGGCCATTTTGTTTTTGTTTCTTCGGCTCGTGCGGCTTTCACGCAAACTCGGAAGGACTCGGGTTCGCTGCGCTCCCACTAATACGGCCGTCGCGGTTCCAACGATCCCTTCGCCGAACTCGTGGGACCTCGGGAAGGCACTTTTTGCAAATCGGCCATTTTGTTTTTGTTTCTTCGGCTCGCGAGGCTTTCACAGAATGTCGGAAGGACACGACTTTGCTGCGCTCCCACTAATACGGCCGTCGCAGTTCCAACGATCACGTCGCCGAGCTCGCGGGACCTCGGGAAGGCACTTTTTGCAAATCGGCCATTTTGTTTTTGTTTCTTCGGCTCGTGCGGCTTTCACGCAAAGTCGGAAGGACTAGAGTTCGCTGCCTCCAACTGATACGGCCGTCGCGGTTCCAACGATCCCTTCGCCGAACTCGTGGGACCTCGGGAAGGCACTTTTTGCAAATCGGCCATTTTGTTTTTGTTTCTTCGGCTCGTGAGGCTTTCACAGAATGTCGGAAGGACACGACTTTGCTGCGCTCCCACTAATACGGCCGTCGCAGTTCCAACGATCACGTCGCCGAGCTCGCGGGACCTCGGGAAGGCACTTTTTGCAAATCGGCCATTTTGTTTTTGCTTCTTCGGCTCGTGCGGCTTTCACGCAAAGTCGGAAGGACTGGAGTTCGCTGCCTCCAACTGATACGGCCGTCGCGGTTCCAACGAACCCGTCGCCGAGCTCGTGGGACCTCTGGAAGGCACTTTTTTCAAATCGGCCATTTTGTTTTTGCTTCTTCGGCTCGTGCGGCTTTCACGCAAACTCGGAAGGACTCGGGTTCGCTGCGCTCCCACTAATACGGCCGTCGCGGTTCCAACGATCCCTTCGCCGAATTCGTGGGACCTCGGGAAGGCACTTTTTGCAAATCGGCCATTTTGTTTTTGTTTCTTCGGCTCGTGAGGCTTTCACAGAATGTCGGAAGGACACGACTTTGCTGCGCTCCCACTAATACGGCCGTCGCAGTTCCAACGATCACGTCGCCGAGCTCGCGGGACCTCGGGAAGGCACTTTTTGCAAATCGGCCATTTTGTTTTTGCTTCTTCGGCTCGTGCGGCTTTCACGCAACGTCGGACGGACTCGAGTTTTCGGCCTCCCACTAATACGGCCGTCGCGGTTCCAACGATCCCCTCGCCGAGCTCGTGGGACCTCGGGAAGTCAGTTTTTTCAAATCGGCCATTTTGTTTTTGCTTCTTCAGCTCGTGTGGCTTTCACGCAAAGTCGGAAGGACTCGAGTTTTCTGTGCTCCCACTAATACGGACGTCGCGATTCCAACAGTTCCGACCCCCAGCTCCTGGGACCTCGGGAAGTCAGTTTTTTTAAATCGGCCATTTTGTTTTTGCTTCTTCGGCTCGTGCGGCTTTCACGCAAGGTCGGAAGGACTCGAGTTTGCTGCGCTCCCACTAATACGGCCGTCGCGGTTCCAATTATCTGTTCGCTGGGCTCGTGGGACCTCGGGAAGGCACTTTTTGCAAATCGGCCATTTTGTTTTCGTTTCTTCGGCTTGTGAGGCTTTCACAGAATGTCGGAAGGACACGACTTGGCTGCGCTCCCACTAATACGGCCGTCGCGGTTCCAACGATCACGTCCCCGAGCTCGTGGGACCTCGGGAAGGCACTTTTTGCAAATCGGCCATTTTGTTTTAGCTTCTTCG
Source organism: Clinocottus analis (assembly GCF_023055335.1). Classification (NCBI taxonomy): domain Eukaryota; kingdom Metazoa; phylum Chordata; class Actinopteri; order Perciformes; family Cottidae; genus Clinocottus; species Clinocottus analis. Next base: position 284,168 of record NW_027176220.1, on the reverse strand, counting down.
GCTCGTGCGGCTTTCACGCAAAGTCGGAAGGACTGGAGTTCGCTTTCTCCAACTGATACGGCCGTCGCGGTTCCAACGGACCCGTCGCCGAGCTGGTGGGACCTCTGGAAGGCACTTTTTTCAAATCGGCCATTTTGTTTTTGCTTCTTCGGCTCGTGCGGCTTTCACTGAAAGTCAGACGGACTCGAGTTTTCTGCCTCGCACTAATACGGCCGTCGCGGTTCCAACGATCCCCTCGCCGAGCTCGTGGGACCTCGGGAAGTCAGGTTTTTCAAATCGGCCATTTTGTTTTTGCTTCTTCGGCTAGTGCGGCTCTCACCCATACTGCCCGTAAGCTGAATTTACTCATTTTTATGCTCTTACACGACGTTTCAGACTGAACAGAGTTGAAAACTAGATTTTCTTCAAGAATTCTTTTTTTTTTTTTTTAATTTCAAGAAAGTGACTTGGGACATCGGAACTTCAAATTGTATGATGATTTTTTTGAATACCTGAAGCTTTCATCCCTATACTGCCCGTAAGCTGCATTTACTAATTTGTATGCTCTTAAACGACGTTTCAGACTGAACAGAGTTAAAAACTAGATTTTCTTAAAGAATTCTTTTTTTTTTAAATTTTCCATCAAGAAAGTGAGTCGAACATCGGAACTTCAAATTGTATGATGATTTTCTTGAATACTTGAAGCTTTCATTACTATACTCGCCGTAAGCTGCATTTAATCATTTTCATGCTCTTACAAGACGTTTTAGTCTAAACGGAGTTGAAAACTAGATTTTCTTTAAAGAATTCATTTTTTTCAAGAAAGTGACTTGGAACATCGGAACTTCAAATTGTATGATTATTATATTGAATACTGAAGCTTCCATTACTATACTGCCCGTAAGCTGCATTTACTCATTTTTATGCTCTTAAACGACGTTTCAGACTGAACAGAGTTGTAAACTAGATTTCCTTAACCCTCGTGTTGTCCTCACTCATTCCTCGCACACCCCGTGTCCTGCGGAGTCAATCTGTCTTTGCTAAAGAGCCTTCGATCAGCGCGAGCACACCAACGAGGCCGACCGCGGGATTACGCAGATGTGAATAAATTGTGTATAAATACAGCGTATAAGTACACCCCTTTCATAGTGTCCTTATTCGCACATAACAACTTGTGACACCTCATTTCAATTTGAATCAATTCAGTTTATTTTGAATAGCTCAGAATAACAAATACACATTATTATTATTATTTCCTTTTTTTTGGTAAACGCCTCAGAGGGCTTTACAATCTGGACACGTACGAAATGACGTCACGCGTCTTGGCTAAAGAGCCTTCGATCAGCGCGAGCGCACCAACGAAGCCGACCGCGGGATTACGCAGATGTGAATAAATTGTGTATAAATACAGCGTATAAGTACACCCCTTTCATAGAACGAGAAGCGCGGGGCGGGTCGAACGGCTGGAACGCGATCCCGTCCAGGCCGATCGAATGGGCTCTGGCCGCGACCGTGCCGGCCTGGGACGATTCCGCTCCCGCTCGAGAAGCCAGGCGACAGGTGACGTTTCCACAGAGGGCGGACCAAGCGCCGCCGCCGCTGCTGAGAGCGTGGAGAGTCGCGTCCGACAGCGTCGATCGAGAGAGGGACCGCGACCGGGACCGGGACCGGGCCTTTAACGATTCCGCGTTTGTCCGAGGGGCGGGCCGCCGCCGCGACCGAATCCGAACGTCGGTTCTCCCGTTTGGCGCCCCCACCCCCACCCACGGCGACACGTTTCTGGATCGGCACGCTTACTACGGGCGCACCTACCCGAAGGCGACGTACACCGCGGAGCATCTGAAGATCGAGATCGGACGAGAGAGGTTCCGCTGAGGGTTAGTCGCGCACCCGAACGCCGTCGCGGCCCCCGGCGCCGGCCCCCCTTGGAATCTCTCTACGCCGACGCCGACGGACGAGATGTACGTGACGCTGGACGCGCGTCCGTGGTGTTACGTGTGCGGGCGCGCGCGCCAGAACCACAGCTCGCAGTGCTACCGGAGAACGAAAGAGCTCGCTGGGGAACTCAAACGCGTGTCGAACCGTGATCCTGTGGCGGACACATTTGTGCGCGTGTGTGTTTGTGTTTGTGTGTGTTTGTGTTTGTGTTTGTGTGTGTGTGTGTGTGTGTGTGTGTGTGTGTGTGTGTGTGTGTGTGTGTGTGTTTGTGTGTGTTCTGTGTCGTTGCTTGTAACACTGGTGATGACTAAATAAATGTAAGAAAAAACAATACAATGCAACTGTCTTGTCATGTCTTTATTTGTATCATTTATTTATTTATTTTTTACATTTAGCATACGGGATGACTTGTAATACAACGTAAAACTCGGGTCGTTTCGACCCGAGGACGAGACCGAGGGCTCACGGGTCATTCTGACCCCGGGGACGACGGCGAGGCCGGGAGCTCGGCTATAAACGAGGGTCATTCAGATCCCGGGGACGGGGGCCGAGAGCTCGACGATAAACGCGGGTCATTTAGACCCCGGGGACGAGGCCGGGAGTTCGGCGATAAACGCGGGTCATTCTGACACGGGGACGAGGCCGGGAGCTCAGCGATATACGCGGGTCAGTCTGACCCCGGGGGACTAGGCCGGGAGCTCATCGATAAACGCGGGTCATTCTGACCCCAGGGACGAGGGCAGGGAGCTCGGCAATATTCGCGGGTCATTCTGACCCCGGGGAAGGGGGCCGGGAGCTCGGCGATAAACACGGGTCAGTCTGACCCGGGGGACGACGGCGAGAGGAGGGCTCGGCGATGAACGCGAGTCATTTTGACCCGAGGGACGAGACCGAGGGCTTGCTCAAACTCGAGGGTCGAACAGACCCCAGGGCGACGGCGAGGGCTCGGTGGAAAGACGCGGGTCGTTTTGAGCTTTAGAGATTCATACGTACATGCATGCATGCATGCATACGTATACACTGGTAGTGGATCATTTTGTGACCCTGAGACCGCGATACACACAAATATATAAACCCTCGAACGTGGGTCTTTTTGACCCAGAAGCCAACAGGAGGTTTGAAGAATTATTGTTTTTTAATCTACCATCAAGAAAGTGATTGGAACATCGGAACTTCAAATTGTATGATGATTATATTGAATACTGTAGCTTCCACTACTATACTGCCCGTAAGCTGCATTTACTCATTTTTATGCTCTTAAACGACGTTTCAGACTGAACAGAGTTGAAAACTAGCTATTCTTAAAGAATCCATTTTTTTTAAAATTTTCTTTCAAGAAAGTTACTCGGGACATCGGAACATCAAACTTTATGATGATGGTCTTTAATACCTGAACCTTTCATCCCTATACTTCCCGTAAGCTGCATTTACTCATTTTTATGCTCTTAAACGACGTTTCAGACTGAACAGAGTTGAAAACTAGATTTTCTTAAAGAATTCATTTTATTTTAATTTTCCATCAAGAAAGTGACTCGGTACATCGGAACATCAAACTTTATGATGATGGTCTTTAATACCTGAACCTTTCATCCCTATACTTCCCGTAAGCTGCATTTACTCTTTTTATGCTCTTAAACGACGTTTCAGACTGAACAGAGTTGAAAACTAGATTTTCTTAAAGAATTCATTTTATTTTCATTTTCCATCAAGAAAGTGACTCGGTACATCGGAACATCAAACTTTATGATGATGGTCTTTAATACCTGAACCTTTCATCCCTATACTTCCCGTAAGCTGCATTTACTCATTTTTATGCTCTTAAACGACGTTTCAGACTGAACAGAGTTGAAAACTAGATTTTCTTAAAGAATTCATTTTATTTTCATTTTCCATCAAGAAAGTGACTTGGTACATCGGAACATCAAATTGTATGATGATACCTGAAGATTTCACCACCTTACTGCCCGTAACCTGAAGTTACTAATTTTTATGCTCTTAAACGACGTTTCAGACTGAACAGAGTTGAAAACTAGCTATTCTTAAAGAAACCATTTTTTTTTAAATTTTCTTTCAAGAAAGTTACTCGGGACATCGGAACTTCAAATTGTATGATGATTTTCTTTAATACCTGAACCTTTCATCCCTATACTTCCCGTAAGCTGCATTTACTCATTTTTATGCTCTTAAACGACTTTTCAGACTGAACAGAGTTGAAAACTAGATTTTCTTAAAGAATTCATTTATTTTAATTTTCTTTCAAGAAAGTGCCTCGGGACATCGGAACTTCAAATTGTATGATGATTTTCTTTAATACCTGAACCTTTCATCCCTATACTTCCCGTAAGCTGCATTTACTCATTTTTATGCTCTTAACCCTCGTGCGGCCTCACCGATCCGTACACACCCCGTGTCCTGCGGGTCAAACTGTCCAATGTCCTTTCATCTGGAGCCTTCGATGAGTGGGCGCTCACACCACTTGCATACAGCAGAGTGTTGATGACACAGTCGGGTCAGTTTGACCCAAGGACAACAGCAGGGGCTCGGTGACAAACGAGGGTCATTTTGACCCAAGGACAACGGCAGGGGCTCGGTGACACACTTGGGTCATTTTGACCCAAGGACACCTTCAGGGGCTCGGTGACACACAAGGGTCATTTTGACCCAAGGACAACGGCAGAGTGTTGATGACACACTCGGGTCATTTTGACCCAAGGACAACGGCAGGGGCTCGGTGACACACGAGGGTCATTTTGACCCAAGGACAACGGCAGGGGCTCGGTGACACACAAGGGTCATTTTGACCCAAGGACAACGGCAGAGTGTCGATGACACACTCGGGTCATTTTGACCCAAGGACAACGGCAGGGGCTCGGTGACACACGAGGGTCATTTTGACCCAAGGACAACGGCAGGGGCTCGGTGACACACAAGGGTCATTTTGACCCAAGGACAACGGCAGAGTGTCGATGACACACGAGGGTCATTTTGACCCAAGGACAACGGCAGAGTGTTGATGACACACTCGGGTCATTTTGACCCAAGGACAACGGCAGGGGCTCGGTGACACACAAGGGTCATTTTGACCCAAGGACACCATCAGGGGCTCGGTGACACACGAGGGTCATTTTGACCCAAGGACAACGGCAGAGTGTCGATGACACACTCGGGTCATTTTGCACGTAGGACCTTGGGAAGGCACTTCTCTGAATCAGTTGGGGGACTTTCCGACAGTTCCGACGGTCCTAACCTCGAGCTTGTGGGACCTCCGGGACACAATTATTTAAATTGGCCATTTTGTTTTCGCTTCTTCCGCCAGCGCAGCGTTGAACCAAAGTCCGGAGAGACACGGGTTGGCTGCGCTGCCACTACTACGGCCGTCGCGGTTCCAACGATTCCTGCGCCGAGCTCGCGGGACCTCGGGAAGGCACTTTTTTCAAATCGGCCATTTTGTTTTTCTTTCTTCGGCTTGTGAAGTTTTCACAGAATGTCGGAAGGACACGAGTTGGCTGCGCTCCCACTAATACGGCCGTCGCGGTTCCAACGATCCCTCCGTCGAGCTCGTGGGACCTCCGGAAGGCACTTTTTTCAAATCGGCCATTTTGTTTTTGCTTCTTCTGCTCGTGCGGCTTTCACGCAAAGTCGGAAGGACACGAGTTGGCAGCGCTCCCACTGGTACGGCCGTCGCGGTTCCAACGATCCCTTCGCCGAGCTCTTGGGACCGCGGGAAGACAGTTTTTTTCAAATCGGCCATTTTGTTTTTGCTTCTTCGGCTCGTGTGGCTGTAACAGAAAGTCGGAAGGACACGGGTTCGCTGCGCTCCCACTAATACGGCCGTCGCGGTTCCAACGATCCCTTCGCCGAGCTCGTGGGACCACGGGAAGGCACTTTTTTCAAATCGGCCATTTTGTTTTTGCTTCTTCGGCTTGTGTAGCTGTAACAGAAAGTCGGAAGGACACGGGTTCGCTGCGCTCCCACTAATACGGCCGTCGCGGTTCCAACGATCCCTTTGCCGAGCTCGTGGGACCTCGGGAAGGCACTTTTTTCAAATCGGCCATTTTGTTTTTGTTTCTTCGGCTCGTGCGGCTTTCACGCAAACTCGGAAGGACTCGGGTTTTCTGCCTCCCACTAATACGGCCGTCGCGGTTCCAACGATCCCTTCGCCGAGCTCGTGGGAACTCGGGAAGGCATTTTTTTCAAATCGGCCATTTTGTTTTTGTTTCTTCGGCTCGTGCGGCTTTCACGCAAACTCGGAAGGACTCGGGTTCGCTGCGCTCCCACTAATTCGGCCGTCGCGGTTCCAACGATCCCTTCGCCGAGCTCGTGGGACCTCGGGAAGGCACTTTTTGCAAATCGGCCATTTTGTTTTTGCTTCTTCGGCTCGTGCGGCTTTCACGCAAAGTCGGAAGGACTGGAGTTCGCTGCCTCCAACTGATACGGCCGTCGCGGTTCCAACAAACCCGTCGCCGAGCTCGTGGGACCTCTGGAAGGCACTTTTTTCAAATCGGCCATTTTGTTTTTGCTTCTTCGGCTCGTGCGGCTTTCACGCAACGTCGGACGGACTCGAGTTTTCGGCCTCCCACTAATACGGCCGTCGCGGTTCCAACGATCCCCTCGCCGAGCTCGTGGGACCTCGGGAAGTCAGTTTTTTCAAATCGGCCATTTTGTTTTTGCTTCTTCAGCTCGTGTGGCTTTCACGCAAAGTCGGAAGGACTCGAGTTTTCTGTGCTCCCACTAATACGGACGTCGCGATTCCAACAGTTCCGACCCCCAGCTCCTGGGACCTCGGGAAGTCAGTTTTTTTAAATCGGCCATTTTGTTTTTGCTTCTTCGGCTCGTGCGGCTTTCACGCAAGGTCGGAAGGACTCGAGTTCGCTGCGCTCCCACTAATTCGGCCGTCGCGGTTCCAACGATCCCTTCGCCGAGCTCGTGGGACCTCGGGAAGGCACTTTTTGCAAATCGGCCATTTTGTTTTTGTTTCTTCGGCTCGTGAGGCTTTCACAGAATGTCGGAAGGACACGACTTTGTTGCGCTCCCACTAATACGGCCGTCGCAGTGCCAACGATCACGTCGCCGAGCTCGCGGGACCTCGGGAAGGCACTTTTTGCAAATCGGCCATTTTGTTTTTGCTTCTTCGGCTCGTGCGGCTTTCACGCAAAGTCGGAAGGACTGGAGTTCGCTGCCTCCAACTGATACGGCCGTCGCGGTTCCAACGAACCCGTCGCCGAGCTCGTGAGACCTCTGGAAGTCAGTTTTTTCAAATCGGCCATTTTGTTTTTGCTTCTTCGGCTCGTGCGGCTTTCACGCAATGTCGGACGGACTCGAGTTTTCGGCCTCCCACTAATACGGCCGTCGCGGTTCCAACGATCCCCTCGCCGAGCTCGTGGGACCTCGGGAAGTCAGTTTTTTCAAATCGGCCATTTTGTTTTTGCTTCTTCGGCTCGTAAGGCTTTCACGCAACGTCGGAAGGACTCGAGTTTGCTGCACTCCCACTAATATGGACGTCGCGATTCCAACGGTTCCGACCCCGAGCTCGTGAGACCTCGGGAAGGCACTTTTTGCAAATCGGCCATTTTGTTTTTGTTTCTTCGGCTCGTGTGGCTTTCACTGAAAGTCGGACGGACTCGGGTTTTCTGCCGCCCACTAATATGGCCGTCGCGGTTCCAACGATCCCCTCGACGAGCTCGTGGGACCTCGGGAAGTCGGGTTTTTCAAATCGGCCATTTTGTTTTTGTTTCTTCGGCTCGTGAGGCTTTCACAGAATGTCGGAATGACAGGCCTTGGCTGCGCTCCCACTAATACGGCCGTCGCGGTTCCAACGATCCCTTCGCCGAGCTCGTGGGACCTCGGGAAGGCATTTTTTTCAAATCGGCCATTTTGTTTTTGTTTCTTCGGCTCGTGCGGCTTTCACGCAAACTCGGAAGGACTCGGGTTCGCTGCGCTCCCACTAATACGGCCGTCGCGGTTCCAACGATCCCTTCGCCTAACTCGTGGGACCTCGGGAAGGCACTTTTTGCAAATCGGCCATTTTGTTTTTGTTTCTTCGGCTCGCGAGGCTTTCACAGAATGTCGGAAGGACACGACTTTGCTGCGCTCCCACTAATACGGCCGTCGCAGTTCCAACGATCACGTCGCCGAGCTCGCGGGACCTCGGGAAGGCACTTTTTGCAAATCGGCCATTTTGTTTTTGCTTCTTCGGCTCGTGCGGCTTTCACGCAAAGTCGGAAGGACTGGAGTTCGCTGCCTCCAACTGATACGGCCGTCGCGGTTCCAACGATCCCTTCGCCGAACTCGTGGGACCTCGGGAAGGCACTTTTTGCAAATCGGCCATTTTGTTTTTGTTTCTTCGGCTTGTGAGGCTTTCACAGAATGTCGGAAGGACACGACTTTGCTGCGCTGCCACTAATACGGCCGTCGCAGTTCCAACGATCACGTCGCCGAGCTCGCGGGACCTCGGGAAGGCACTTTTTGCAAATCGGCCATTTTGTTTTTGCTTCTTCGGCTCGTGCGGCTTTCACGCAAACTCGGAAGGACTCGGGTTCGCTGCGCTCCCACTAATACGGCCGTCGCGGTTCCAACGATCCCTTCGCCGAATTCGTGGGACCTCGGGAAGGCACTTTTTGCAAATCGGCCATTTTGTTTTTGTTTCTTCGGCTTGTGAGGCTTTCACAGAATGTCGGAAGGACACGACTTTGCTGCGCTCCCACTAATACGGCCGTCGCAGTTCCAACGATCACGTCGCCGAGCTCGCGGGACCTCGGGAAGGCACTTTTTGCAAATCGGCCATTTTGTTTTTGCTTCTTCGGCTCGTGCGGCTTTCACGCAAAGTCGGAAGGACTGGAGTTCGCTGCCTCCAACTGATACGGCCGTCGCAGTTCCAACAAACCCGTCGCCGAGCTCGTGGGACCTCTGGAAGGCACTTTTTTCAAATCGGCCATTTTGTTTTTGCTTCTTCGGCTCGTGCGGCTTTCACGCAACGTCGGACGGACTCGAGTTTTCGGCCTCCCACTAATACGGCCGTCGCGGTTCCAACGATCCCCTCGCCGAGCTCGTGGGACCTCGGGAAGTCAGTTTTTTCAAATCGGCCATTTTGTTTTTGCTTCTTCAGCTCGTGTGGCTTTCACGCAAAGTCGGAAGGACTCGAGTTTTCTGTGCTCCCACTAATACGGACGTCGCGATTCCAACAGTTCCGACCCCCAGCTCCTGGGACCTCGGGAAGTCAGTTTTTTTAAATCGGCCATTTTGTTTTTGCTTCTTCGGCTCGTGCGGCTTTCACGCAAGGTCGGAAGGACTCGAGTTTGCTGCGCTCCCACTAATACGGCCGTCGCGGTTCCAATTATCTGTTCGCTGGGCTCGTGGGACCTCGGGAAGGCACTTTTTGCAAATCGGCCATTTTGTTTTCGTTTCTTCGGCTTGTGAGGCTTTCACAGAATGTCGGAAGGACACGACTTGGCTGCGCTCCCACTAATACGGCCGTCGCGGTTCCAACGATCACGTCCTGAGCTCGTGGGACCTCGGGAAGGCACTTTTTGCAAATCGGCCATTTTGTTTTAGCTTCTTCGGCTCGTGCGGCTTTCACGCAAAGTCGGAAGGACTGGAGTTCGCTGCCTCCAACTGATACGGCCGTCGCGGTTCCAACGGACCCATCGCCGAGCTCGTGGGACCTCTGGAAGGCACTTTTTTCAAATCGGCCATTTTGTTTTTGCTTCTTCGGCTCGTGCGGCTTTCACTGAAAGTCAGACGGACTCGAGTTTTCTGCCTCGCACTAATACGGCCGTCGCAGTTCCAACGATCCCCTCGCCGAGCTCGTGGGACCTCGGGAAGTCAGGTTTTTCAAATCGGCCATTTTGTTTTTGCTTCTTCGGCTAGTGCGGCTCTCACCCATACTGCCCGTAAGCTGAATTTACTCATTTTTATGCTCTTACACGACGTTTCAGACTGAACAGAGTTGAAAACTAGATTTTCTTCAAGAATTCTTTTTTTTTTTTTAAATTTCAAGAAAGTGACTTGGGACATCGGAACTTCAAATTGTATGATGATTTTTTTGAATACCTGAAGCTTTCATCCCTATACTGCCCGTATGCTGCATTTACTAATTTGTATGCTCTTAAACGACGTTTCAGACTGAACAGAGTTAAAAACTAGATTTTCTTAAAGAATTCTTTTTTTTTAAAATTTTCCATCAAGAAAGTGACTCGAACATCGGAACTTCAAATTGTATGATGATTTTCTTGAATACTTGAAGCTTTCATTACTATACTGGCCGTAAGCTGCATTTAATCATTTTCATGCTCTTACAAGACGTTTTAGTCTAAACGGAGTTGAAAACTAGATTTTCTTTAAAGAATTCATTTTTTTCAAGAAAGTGACTTGGAACATCGGAACTTCAAATTGTATGATTATTATATTGAATACTGAAGCTTCCATTACTATACTGCCCGTAAGCTGCATTTACTCATTTTTATGCTCTTAAACGACGTTTCAGACTGAACAGAGTTGTAAACTAGATTTCCTTAACCCTCGTGTTGTCCTCACTCATTCCTCGCACACCCCGTGTCCTGCGGAGTCAATCTGTCTTTGCTAAAGAGCCTTCGATCAGCGCGAGCACACCAACGAGGCCGACCGCGGGATTACGCAGATGTGAATAAATTGTGTATAAATACAGCGTATAAGTACACCCCTTTCATAGTGTCCTTATTCGCACATAACAACTTGTGACACCTCATTTCAATTTGAATCAATTCAGTTTATTTTGAATAGCTCAGAATAACAAATACACATTATTATTATTATTTCCTTTTTTTTGGTAAACGCCTCAGAGGGCTTTACAATCTGGACACGTACGAAATGACGTCACGCGTCTTGGCTAAAGAGCCTTCGATCAGCGCGAGCGCACCAACGAAGCCGACCGCGGGATTACGCAGATGTGAATAAATTGTGTATAAATACAGCGTATAAGTACACCCCTTTCATAGAACGAGAAGCGCGGGGCGGGTCGAACGGCTGGAACGCGATCCCGTCCAGGCCGATCGAATGGGCTCTGGCCGCGACCGTGCCGGCCTGGGACGATTCCGCTCCCGCTCGAGAAGCCAGGCGACAGGTGACGTTTCCACAGAGGGCGGACCAAGCGCCGCCGCCGCTGCTGAGAGCGTGGAGAGTCGCGTCCGACAGCGTCGATCGAGAGAGGGACCGCGACCGGGACCGGGACCGGGCCTTTAACGATTCCGCGTTTGTCCGAGGGGCGGGCCGCCGCCGCGACCGAATCCGAACGTCGGTTCTCCCGTTTGGCGCCCCCACCCCCACCCACGGCGACACGTTTCTGGATCGGCACGCTTACTACGGGCGCACCTACCCGAAGGCGACGTACACCGCGGAGCATCTGAAGATCGAGATCGGACGAGAGAGGTTCCGCTGAGGGTTAGTCGCGCACCCGAACGCCGTCGCGGCCCCCGGCGCCGGCCCCCCTTGGAATCTCTCTACGCCGACGCCGACGGACGAGATGTACGTGACGCTGGACGCGCGTCCGTGGTGTTACGTGTGCGGGCGCGCGCGCCAGAACCACAGCTCGCAGTGCTACCGGAGAACGAAAGAGCTCGCTGGGGAACTCAAACGCTACGTCGGTCGTCTGCGTTTCGAACCGTGATCCTGTGGCGGACACATTTGTGCGTGTGTGTTTGTGTTTGTGTGTGTGTGTGTGTGTGTTTGTGTTTGTGTTTGTGTTTGTGTGTGTGTGTGTGTGTGTGTGTGTGTGTGTGTGTGTGTGTGTGTGTGTGTGTGTGTGTTTGTGTGTGTTCTGTGTCGTTGCTTGTAACACTGGTGATGACTAAATAAATGTAAGAAAAAACAATACAATGCAACTGTCTTGTCATGTCTTTATTTGTATCATTTATTTATTTATTTTTTACATTTAGCATACGGGATGACTTGTAATACAACGTAAAACTCGGGTCGTTTCGACCCGAGGACGAGACCGAGGGCTCACGGGTCATTCTGACCCCGGGGACGACGGCGAGGCCGGGAGCTCGGCTATAAACGAGGGTCATTCAGACCCCGGGGACGGGGGCCGAGAGCTCGACGATAAACGCGGGTCATTTAGACCCCGGGGACGAGGCCGGGAGTTCGGCGATAAACGCGGGTCATTCTGACACGGGGACGAGGCCGGGAGCTCAGCGATATACGCAGGTCAGTCTGACCCCGGGGGACTAGGCCGGGAGCTCATCGATAAACGCGGGTCATTCTGACCCTGGGGACGAGGGCCGGGAGCTCGGCAATATTCGCGGGTCATTCTGACCCCGGGGACGGGGGCCGGGAGCTCGGCGATAAACACGGGTCAGTCTGACCCGGGGGACGACGGCGAGAGGAGGGCTCGGTGATGAACGCGAGTCATTTTGACCCGAGGGACGAGGCCGAGGGCTCGCTCAAACTCGAGGGTCGAACAGACCCCAGGGCGACGGCGAGGGCTCGGTGGAAAGACGCGGGTCGTTTTGACCCGAGGACGACGGGCTTTAGAGCTTCATACGTACATGCATGCATGCATGCATACGTATACACTGGTAGTGGATCATTTTGTGACCCTGAGACCGCGATATACACAAATACATAAACACTCGAACGTGGGTCTTTTTGACCCAGAAGCCAACAGGAGGTTTGAAGAATTATTGTTTTTTAATCTACCATCAAGAAAGTGATTGGAACATCGGAACTTCAAATTGTATGATGATTATATTGAATACTGTAGCTTCCACTACTATACTGCCCGTAAGCTGCATTTACTCATTTTTATGCTCTTAAACGACGTTTCAGACTGAACAGAGTTGAAAACTAGATTTTCTTAAAGAATTCATTTATTTTAATTTTCCTTCAAGAAAGTGACTCGGGACATCGGAACTTCAAATTGTATGATGATTTTCTTTAATACCTGAACCTTTCATCCCTATACTGCCCGTAAGCTGCATTTACTCATTTTTATGCTCTTAAACGACGTTTCAGACTGAACAGAGTTGAAAACTAGATTTTCTTAAAGAATTCATTTTATTTTCATTTTCCATCAAGAAAGTGACTTGGTACATCGGAACATCAAATTGTATGATGATACCTGAAGATTTCACCACCTTACTGCCCGTAAGCTGAAGTTACTAATTTTTATGCTCTTAAACGACGTTTCAGACTGAACAGAGTTGAAAACTAGCTATTCTTAAAGAATCCATTTTTTTTTAAAATTTTCTTTCAAGAAAGTTACTCGGGACATTGGAACTTCAAATTGTATGATGATTTTATTGAATACCTGAAGCTTTCATCCCTATACTGCCCGTAAGCTGCATTTACTCATTCTTATGCTCTTAAACGACGTCTCAGACTGAACAGAGTTGAAAACTAGATTTTCTTACAGAATTCATTTATTTTAATTTTCTTTCAAGAAAGTGACTTGTGACATCGGAACTTCAAATTGTATGATGATTTTCTTTAATACCTGAACCTTTCATCCCTATACTGCCCGTAAGCTGCATTTACTCATTTTTATGCTCTTAAACGACGTTTCAGACTGAACAGAGTTGAAAACTAGATTTTCTTAAAGAATTCATTTATTTTAATTTTCTTTCAAGAAAGTGACTCGGGACATCGGAACTTCAAATTGTATGATGATTTTCTTTAATACCTGAACCTTTCATCCCTATACTGCCCGTAAGCTGCATTTACTCATTTTTATGCTCTTAAACGACGTTTCAGACTGAACAGAGTTGAGATTTTCTTAAAGAATTCATTTTATTTTCATTTTCTATCAAGAAAGTGACTTGGTACATCGGAACATCAAATTGTATGATGATACCTGAAGATTTCACCACCTTACTGCCCGTAAGCTGAAGTTACTCATTTTTATGGTCTTAAACGACGTTTCAGACTGAACAGAGTTGAAAACTAGCTATTCTTAAAGAATCCTTTTTTTTTTTTTAATTTTCTTTCAAGAAAGTTACTCGGGACATCGGAACTTCAAATTGTATGATGATTTTATTGAATACCTGAAGCTTTCATCCCTATACTGCCCGTAAGCTGCATTTACTCATTTTTATGCTCTTAAACGACGTTTCAGACTGAACAGAGTTGAAAACTAGATTTTCTTAAAGAATTTATTTTATTTTAATTTTCCATCAAGAAAGTGACTTGGTACATCGGAACATCAAATTGTATGATGATTTTCTTTAATACCTGATCCTTTCATCCCTATACTTCCCGTAAGCTGCATTTACTCATTTTTATGCTCTTAAACGACGTTTCAGACTGAACAGAGTTGAAAACTAGATTTTCTTAAAGAATTCATTTTATTTTCATTTTCCATCAAGAAAGTGACTTGGTACATCGGAACATCAAATTGTAGGATGATGGTCTTGAATACCTGAAGATTTCACCACCTTACTGCCCGTAACCTGAAGTTACTAATTTTTATGCTCTTAAACGACGTTTCAGACTGAACAGAGTTGAAAACTAGCTATTCTTAAAGAAACCTTTTTTTTTTTAAATTTTCTTTCAAGAAAGTTACTCGGGACATCGGAACTTCAAATTGTATGATGATTTTATTGAATACCTGAAGCTTTCATCCCTATACTGCCCGTAAGCTGCATTTACTCATTTTTATGCTCTTAAACGACGTTTCAGACTGAACAGAGTTGAAAACTAGATTTTCTTACAGAATTAATTTTATTTTCATTTTCCATCAAGAAAGTGACTTGGTACATCGGAACATCAAATTGTATGATGATGGTCTTGAATACCTGAAGATTTCACCACCTTACTGCCCGTAAGCTGAAGTTACTCATTTTTATGCTCTTAAACGACGTTTCAGACTGAACAGAGTTGAAAAATAGCTATTCTTAAAGAATCCATTTTGTTTTAAACTTTCTTTCAAGAAAGTTACTCGGGACATCGGAACTTCAAATTGTATGATGATTTTATTGAATACCTGAAGCTTTCATCCCTATACTGCCCGTAAGCTGCATTTACTCATTTTTATGCTCTCAAACGTCGTTTCAGACTGAACAGAGTTGAAAACTAGATTTCCTTAAAGAATTATTATTTTTTGAATTTTCCATCAAGAAATTGACTTGGAACATCGGAACTTCAAATTGTATGATGATTTTCTTTAATACCTGAACCTTTCATCCCTATACTGCCCGTAAGCTGCATTTACTCATTTTTATGCTCTTAAACGACGTTTCAGACTGAACAGAGTTGAAAACTAGCTATTCTTAAAGAAACCTTTTTTTTTTTAAATTTTCTTTCAAGAAAGTTACTCGGGACATCGGAACTTCAAATTGTATGATGATTTTATTGAATACCTGAAGCTTTCATCCCTATACTGCCCGTAAGCTGCATTTACTCATTTTTATGCTCTTAAACGACGTTTCAGACTGAACAGAGTTGAAAACTAGCTATTCTTAAAGAAACCATTTTATTTTCATTTTCCATCAAGAAAGTGACTTGGTACATCGGAACATCAAATTGTATGATGATGGTCTTGAATACCTGAAGATTTCACCACCTTACTGCCCGTAAGCTGAAGTTACTCATTTTTATGCTCTTAAACGACGTTTCAGACTGAACAGAGTTGAAAAATAGCTATTCTTAAAGAATCCATTTTGTTTTAAACTTTCTTTCAAGAAAGTTACTCGGGACATCGGAACTTCAAATTGTATGATGATTTTATTGAATACCTGAAGCTTTCATCCCTATACTGCCCGTAAGCTGCATTTACTCATTTTTATGCTCTCAAACGTCGTTTCAGACTGAACAGAGTTGAAAACTAGATTTCCTTAAAGAATTATTATTTTTTGAATTTTCCATCAAGAAATTGACTTGGAACATCGGAACTTCAAATTGTATGATGATTTTCTTTAATACCTGAACCTTTCATCCCTATACTGCCCGTAAGCTGCATTTACTCATTTTTATGCTCTTAAACGACGTTTCAGACTGAACAGAGTTGAAAACTAGATTTTCTTAAAGAATTTATTTTATTTTAATTTTCCATCAAGAAAGTGACTTGGTACATCGGAACATCAAATTGTATGATGATTTTCTTTAATACCTGATCCTTTCATCCCTATACTTCCCGTAAGCTGCATTTACTCATTTTTATGCTCTTAAACGACGTTTCAGACTGAACAGAGTTGAAAACTAGATTTTCTTAAAGAATTCATTTTATTTTCATTTTCCATCAAGAAAGTGACTTGGTACATCGGAACATCAAATTGTAGGATGATGGTCTTGAATACCTGAAGATTTCACCACCTTACTGCCCGTAACCTGAAGTTACTAATTTTTATGCTCTTAAACGACGTTTCAGACTGAACAGAGTTGAAAACTAGCTATTCTTAAAGAAACCTTTTTTTTTTTAAATTTTCTTTCAAGAAAGTTACTCGGGACATCGGAACTTCAAATTGTATGATGATTTTATTGAATACCTGAAGCTTTCATCCCTATACTGCCCGTAAGCTGCATTTACTCATTTTTATGCTCTTAAACGACGTTTCAGACTGAACAGAGTTGAAAACTAGCTATTCTTAAAGAAACCATTTTATTTTCATTTTCCATCAAGAAAGTGACTTGGTACATCGGAACATCAAATTGTATGATGATGGTCTTGAATACCTGAAGATTTCACCACCTTACTGCCCGTAAGCTGAAGTTACTCATTTTTATGCTCTTAAACGACGTTTCAGACTGAACAGAGTTGAAAAATAGCTATTCTTAAAGAATCCATTTTGTTTTAAACTTTCTTTCAAGAAAGTTACTCGGGACATCGGAACTTCAAATTGTATGATGATTTTATTGAATACCTGAAGCTTTCATCCCTATACTGCCCGTAAGCTGCATTTACTCATTTTTATGCTCTCAAACGTCGTTTCAGACTGAACAGAGTTGAAAACTAGATTTCCTTAAAGAATTATTATTTTTTGAATTTTCCATCAAGAAATTGACTTGGAACATCGGAACTTCAAATTGTATGATCTTTTAATGAATACTGAGGCTTCCATTACTATACTGCACATTGGCTGCATTTACTCATTTGCATGCTCTTACACGACGTTTTAGTATAAACGGAGTTGAAAACTAGATTTTCTTAAAGAATTCTTTTTTTTTAAACGTTCCATAAAGAAAGTGTCTCAGAACATCGGAACTACAAATTGTATGATCTTTTAATGAATACTGAAGATTCCATTGCTATACTGCCAGTAAGCTGCATTTAATCATTTTTATGCTCTTACATGACGTTTTAGTCTCAACGCAGTTGACAACTAGATTTTCTTAAAGAATTCATTTTTTTTAAATTTTCCATCAAGAAATTGACTCGAACATCGGAACTTCAAATTGTATGATGATTTTCATGAATACCGGAAGCTTTCATCACTATACTGGCCGTAAGCTGCATTTCCTCATTTTCATGCTCTTACACGACGTTTTAGTCTAAACGCAGTTGAAAACTAGATTTTTTTAAATAATTCTTTTTTCAAACCTTCCATAAAGAAAGTGTCTCAGAACATCGGAACTACAAATTGTATGCTCTTCTAATTAATACTGAGGCTTCCATTACTATACTGCACGTAAGCTGCATTTACTCATTTGCATGCTCTTACACGACGTTTTAGTATAAACGGAGTTGAAAACTAGATTTTCTTAAAGAATTCTTTTTTTTAAACGTTCCATAAAGAAAGTGTCTCAGATCATCGGAACTACAAATTGTATGATCTTCTAATGAATACTGAAGCTTCCATTACTATACTGCCCGTAAGCTGCATTTACTCATTTGCATGCTCTTACACGACGTTTTAGTCTAAACAGAGTTGAAAACTAGATTTTCTTCAAGATTTAGTTTTTTTTAAACGTTCCATAAAGAAAGTGTCTCAGAACATCGGAACTACAAATTGTATGATCTTTTAATGAATACTGAGGCTTCCATTACTATACTGGCCGTAAGCTGCATTTACTCATTTGAATGCTCTTACACGACGTTTTATTCTCAACGCAGTTGAAAACTAGATTTTCTAAAAGAATTCATTTTTTTAAAATTTTCCATCAAGAAAGTGACTCGAACATCGGAACTTTAAATTGTATGATGATTTTCATGAATACCGGAAGCTTTCATCACTATACTGGCCGTAAGCTGCATTTCCTCATTTTCATGCTCTTACACGACGTTTTAGTCTAAACGGAGTTGAAAACTAGATTGTCTTAAATAATTCTTTTTTCAAACCTTCCATAAAGAAAGTGTCTCAGAACATCGGAACTACAAATTGTATGCTCTTCTAATTAATACTGAGGCTTCCATTACTATACTGCACGTAAGCTGCATTTACTCATTTGCATGCTCTTACACGACGTTTTAGTATAAACGGAGTTGAAAACTAGATTTTCTTAAAGAATTAGTTTTTTTAAACGTTCCATAAAGAAAGTGTCTCAGAACATCGGAACTACAAATTGTATTATCTTTTAATGAATACTGAAGATTCCATTGCTATACTGCCAGTAAGCTGCATTTAATCATTTTTATGCTCTTACACGACGTTTTAGTCTCAACGCAGTTGAAAACTAGATTTTCTTAAAGAATTCATTTTTTTAAAATTTTCCACCAAGAAAGTGACTCGAACATCGGAACTACAAATTGTAAGATCTTTTGATGAATCCTGAAGATTCCATTGCTATACTGCCCGTATGCTGCATTTAATCATTTTTATGCTCTTACACGACGTTTTAGTTTAAACGCAGTTGAAAACTAGATTTTCTTAAAGAATTATTTTTTTAATATTCCATCAAGGAAGTGTTTCAGAACATCGGAACTGCAGATTGTATGATACTTTCTTAGATACCTGAAGCTTTCATCACTATACTGCCCGTAAGCTGCATTTACTCATTTTTATGCTCTTAAACGACGTTTCAGACTGAACAAAGTTGAAAACTAGATTTTCTTAAATAATAATTATTTTTTTTAATATTCCATCAATGTAGTGTTTCAGAACATCGGAACTACAAATTGTCTGATCTTTTAATGAATACTGAAGATTCCATTTCTATACTGGCCGTACGCTGCATTTACTCATTTGCATGCTCTTACACGACGTTTTATTATAAACAGAGTTGAAAACTATATTGTCTTAAAGAATTCATTTTTTTTTCAAATTTTCCATCAAGGAAGTGACTCGGAACATCGGAACTTCAAATTGTATGATGATTTTCTTGAATACGTGAAGCTTTCATAACTATACTGGCCGTAAGCTGCATTTAATCATTTTCATGCTCTTACACGACGTTTTAGTCTAAACGCAGTTGAAAACTATATTGTCTTAAAGAATTATTATTTTTTTTAATTTTCCACCAAGAAAGTGACTCGGAACATCGGAACTTCAAATAGTATGATGATTTTCTTGAATACGAGAAGCTTTTATCATTATACTGGCCATAAGCTGCAATTACTCATTTTCATGCTCTTACACGACGTTTTAGTCTAAACGGAGTTGAAAACTAGATTGTCTTAACCCTCGTGTGGCCTCACTGATCCGTACACAGCCCGTGTCCTGCGGGTCAAACTGTCCAATGTCCTTTCATCTGGAGCCTTCGATGCGTGGGCGCTCACACCACTTGCTTACAGCAGAGTGTTGATGATACACTCGGGTCATTTCGACCCGAGGACAACAGCAGGGGCATGGTGATACTCAAGGGTCATTTTGACCCGAGGACAACGACAAGGGCTTGGTGATAATCAAGGGTCATTTTGACCTAAGGACAACGGCAAGGGCTTGGTGATAATCAAGGGTCATTTTGACCCAAGGACAACGGCAAGGGCATGGTGATAATCAAGGGTCATTTTGACCCAAGGACAACGGCAGGGGCTTGGTGATAATCAAAGGTAATTTCGACCCAAAGACAACGGCAGAGCGGTTCCAACTGTAGCACCCCCGAGCATGAAGGACCTTGGGAAGGCACTTCTCTGAATCAGTTCGGGGAGACTTGAAAGTTTGCTGCAACCCGACTAATACTGCCCTTTCCAACAGTTCCGATGGTGCTATCCTCGAGCCCGCAGGACCTCGGGAAGGCACTTTTCGAAATCGGCCATTTTGTTTTCGCTTCTTTGGCTCGTGCAGCTTTCACAGAAAGTCGGAAGCACTCGAGTTTGCCGCGCTCCCACTGACACGGCCGTCGCGGTTCCGACGATCCCGTCGCCGAGCTCGCGGGACCTCGGGAAGGCACTTTTCTAAATCGGCCATTTTGTTTTCGCTTCTGCGGCTCGTGCAGCGTTCGCCCAAAGTCGGAGGGACTCGAGTGTGCTGCGCTCCCACTGATACAGCCGTCGCAGTTCCGACGATCCCATCGCCGAGCTCGCGGGACCTCGGGAAGGCACTTTTTCAAATCGGCCATTTTGTTTTATTTTCTTCGGCTCGTGCAGCTTTCACGGAAAGTCGGAAGCACTCGAGTTTGCCGCGCTCCCACTAATACAGCCGTCGCGGTTCCGACGGTCCCGTCACCGAGCTTGCGCGACCTCGGGAAGGCACTTTTCTAAATCGGCCATTTTGTTTTCGCTTCATCGGCTCGTGCAGCTTTCACAGAAAGTCGGAAGGACTCCAGTTTTCTGCCTCCCACTAATACGGCCGTCGCGGTTCCAACGGTCCCGTCTCCGAGCTCGCGGGACCTCAGGAAGTCACTTTTCTAAATCGGCCATTTTGTTTTCGCTTCTTCGGCTCATGTAGCTTTCGCAAAAAGTCTGAAGGACTCGAGTTTTCTGCGCTCCCACTAATACGGCCGTCGCGGTTCCAACAGTCCCGTCCCCGAGCTCGTGGGACCTCGGGAAGTCATTTTTCTAAATCGGCCATTTTGTTTTTTTGCTTCTTCAGCTAGTGTGGCTTTCACAGAAAGTCAGAATGACTCGAGTTTTCTGCCTCCCACTAACACGGCCGTCGCGGTTCCAACGGTCCCGTCCACGATCTCTTTGGACCTTGGGAAGTCACTTTTCTAAATCGGCCATTTTATTTTTTTGCTTCTTCGGCAGAGTTGAAAACTAGATTTTCTAAAAAGAATTCATATTTTTAATTTTCCATCCAGAAAGTGATTCGGAACATTGGAACTTCAAATTGTATGATGATTTTCTTCAATACCTGAAGCTTCCATTACTATACTGGCCGTCAGCTGCATGTACTCATTTTTATGGTCTTAAACGACGTTTCAGACTGAACAGAGTTGAAAACTAGATTTTCTTAAAGAATTCTTTTTTTTTTTTTTAAATTTCAAGAAAGTGACTTGGGACATCGGAACTTCAAATTGTATGATGATTTTTTTGAATACCTGAAGCTTTCATCCCTATACTGCCCGTAAGCTGCATTTACTAATTTGTATGCTCTTAAACGACGTTTCAGACTGAACAGAGTTGAAAACTAGATTTCCTTAAAGAATTATTATTTTTTGAGTTTTCCCTCAAGAAAGTGACTTGGAACATCGGAACTTCAAATTGTATGATGATTATATTGAATACTGAAGCTTCCATTACTATACTGCCCGTAAGCTGCATTTACTCATTTTTATGCTCTTAAACGACGTTTCAGACTGAACAGAGTTGAAAACTAGATCTTCTTAAAGAATTATTTTTTTTTAATTTTCTTTAAAGAATGTTACTCGGGACATCGGAACTTCAAACTGTATGATGATTTTATTGAATACATTAAGATTTCACCACCTTACTGCCCGTAACCTGAAGTTACTCATTTTTATGCTCTTAAACGACGTTTCAGACTGAACAGAGTTGAAAACTAGATTTTCTTAAAGAATTCATTTGTTTTAAATTTTCTTTCCAGAAAGTGACTCTGGACATCGGAACTTCAAACTGTATGATGATTTTATTGAATACCTGAAGCTTTCATCACTACAGTGCTCGTATGCTGCATTTACTCATTCTTATGCTCTTAAACGACGTTTCAGACTGAACAGTTGAAAACTAGATTTTCTTAAAGAATTCTTTTTTTTAAATTTTCCATCCCGAAAGTGACTCGGAACATCGGAACTGCAAATTGTATGATGATTTTCTTGAATACCTGAAGCTTTCATCACTATACTGGCCGTCAGCTGCATGTACTCATTTTTATGGTCTTAAACGACGTTTCAGACTGAACAGAGTTGAAAACTAGATTTTCTTCAAGAATTCTTTTTTTTTAAATTTTCCATCAAGAACGTGATTGGAAGATCGGAACTTCAAATTGTATGATGATTATATTGAATACTGAAGCTTCCATTACTATACAGCCCGTAAGCTGCATTTACTAATTTTTATGCTCTTAAACGACGTTTCAGACTGAACAGAGTTGAAAACTAGATTTTCTTAAAGAATTCTTTTTTAAAATTTTCCATCCCGAAAGTGACTCGGAACATCGGAACTGCAAATTGTATGATGATTTTCTTGAATACCTGAAGCTTTCATCACTATACTGGCCGTCAGCTGCATGTACTCATTTTTATGGTCTTAAACGACGTTTCAGACTGAACAGAGTTGAAAACTAGATTTTCTTAAAGAATTCTTTTTTTTTAAATTTTCCATCAAGAACGTGATTGGAAGATCGGAACTTCAAATTGTATGATGATTATATTGAATACTGAAGCTTCCATTACTATACAGCCCGTAAGCTGCATTTACTAATTTTTATGCTCTTAAACAACGTTTCAGACTGAACAGAGTTGAAAACTAGATTTTCTTAAAGAATTCTTTTTTTTTAAATTTTCCATCCAGAAAGTGACTCGGAACATCGGAACTAAAAAATTGTTTGATGATTATAATGAATACTGAAGCTTCTATTACTGTACTGCCCGTAAGCTGCATTTACTAATTTTTATGCTCTTAAACGACGTTTCAGACTGAACAGAGTTGAAAACTAGATTTTCTTAAAGAATTCATTATTTTTAAAATTTTCCATCAAGAAAGTGACTCGGAACATCGGAACTTCAAATTTTATGATGATTATAATGAATACCTGAAGCTTTCATTACTATACTGCCGGTAAGCTGCATTTACTCATTTGCATGCTCTTACACGACGTTTTAGTCTAAACGGAGTTGAAAACTAGATTTTCTTAATTCTTTTTTTTAAACGTTCTATAAAGAAAGTGTCTCAGAACATCGGAACTATAAATTGTATATTATAATTTAATCAATACTTGATATTTTCTGTCTTACTGAAAGCTGAAAGCTGCAATTCCTCATTTTTATGCTCTTAAACGATGTTTCAGGCTGAACAGAGTTGAAAACTTCATTTCCTTAAAGAATTCTTTTGTTTCTTCTTCATTTTACATCAAGAAAGTGTCTCAGAACACTGAATCCGAACATTGGTTTGGTTTGTCACCAGCACGCCGAGTGCGACCTGAGCATCTCATCCTAGATGCCCCCGGCGAAACGTTTCTGAATTGGCACACTTACTACACCCGGGGAGAGTGCGCCTACCTGAAGGCGACGTACACCGTGGAGCATTTGAAGCTCGCGATTGGACAAGAGAGATTCCACAGAGAGTTCGTCGTGCACCCGAACGCCGTCGCGGCCCCTGGCGCCGGCCCCCCTTTGGAATCTTGCTACGCCGACGCTGACGAACAGAATATACGTGACGCTGGAAGCGCGTCTGTGGTGTTACGTGTGCGGGGCACTCGACCAACAGAACCACAGCTCGCAGTGTTACCGGAGAATGAAAGAGTTCAGGGAGGAGCTCGAACACTATGTTGGTCGTCTGCATTTTAAACCGTGATCCTTTGTCGGAAAATGTGTGTGCGTGTATATGTGTGTCTGTGTGTGTGTTCTGTGTCGTTGCTTGTAACACTGGAGGTGATGACTAAATACAATTTTTTTTTAAAGAAATAAAAACAATACAATGCAACTGTCTTGTCTTTTATTAAAATGATTAATTTTTTTGTAAAAAATACCTCCCCCTGATACCCGCGGGTCGTTTTGACCCAGGGACGACACCGAGGGCTCACTCAAACTCAAGGGTCTTTTTGACCCCAGGGCGACGACAAGGGCTCGGTGAAAAAAGCGGGTAATTTTGACCCAAAGACAAGGCCAGGAGCTCGGTGATAAAAGCGGGTCATTTTGACCCAGGGACGACACCGAGGGCTCGTTCAAACTCAAGGGTCTTTTTGACCCCAGGGCGACGGCGAGGGCTCGGGGGAAAAAGCGCCGTCACTTGGACCCAAGGACGAGGCCGAGGGCTCGCTCAAACTCGAGGGTCTTTTTGACCCCATGGCGACGGCGGATCATGTGCCTCTTGTGCTGATGGCTTACAGGTCTGCTGTGCAGGACTCCACTTCCTGCTCTCCTGAGCTTCTCATGCTCGGCAGACAAATTCGGACGCCAGCAGAGATGATGATGGGCAAACCTCCTGACACTCCTGCCGGCCCCCCGGGGCTCGACAATGCTCGGAAACTCCAGGACCGCTTGGAGTCGGCTCATGAGTTTGCCAGGAACCAGCTGCGCAGTGCGCGCGCGAGGCAAAAGAGGAACGACGATGTGCATGTCAGAGGGCAACATTTTGAAGTCGGCGAGCTGGTCTCGGTATATATCCTGCAGAGGAAGAAGGGCAGGTGCCCAAAGCGCGATAGTGAATGGGTGGAGCCCTGCAGAGTCCTGGAGAGAGTTGGGGAAGTGGTAAAAAAGGGTCCAGCTGCCACCATGCGTAAGGAAAGTCGCTCTGCACAGAGACAGGCTGGTCCCCTATCGAGGCACACGCACCCCACCAGGACAAGAGCTTGGGACACGAGGAACCCTGGACTCAGTCTGAATGACCCCCTCCCCAAATCTTTTCCAATGGGCCCAGTCTTTCGCCCGCGCCTTCACCGGTTGGTCTTGATGCCCCTGAACCCTCCCTTTCCTTGCCATCCCCTGGCCTGATGCTTTCATCACTATATTGTCTGAAAGCTTCATTCATACATTTTTATGCTCTTAAACGTCGTTTCAGGCTAAAGAGAGTTGAAAACTAGATTTTCTTAAAGATCTCTTTTTAAAAAAAAATTTCCATCAAGAAAGTATGACAGAACACTGGACCTAGAAGTTGTATGATATTTTAATGAATAACTGAAAATATCATCACTATACTGTCTGAAAGCTGCATTTTCTCATTTTCATGCTCTTAAACGTCGTTTCAGGCTGAACAGAGTTGAAAACTAGATTTTCTTAAAGAATTTTGTTTTTTTTTAATTTTTAATTTTCCACCAAGAAATTATGTCAGAACACCGGACCTACAATTTATATGATAATTTAATGAATACCTGATGCTTCCATCACTATACTGCCCAAAAGCTGCATTTCCTATTTTTTATGCTCTTAAACGATGTTTCAGGCTGAAAAGAGTTGGAAACTAGATTTTCCTAAAGAATTCCTTTTTAAAAAAATGTTCCATCAAGAAAGCATGTCAGAACTCTGCCTCTCCTCACACCCCTTTCCACTCTCATCACACCACCTTCTCGATCTCTGCCTCGTTTATCTGACTCCTCGTTCATCTAACTCCATTCTCCTCGTTTCACCATGTCCAGCGTTCACTGGTTTTAACTGGATAATGTCCAGTTATCTCGGAAAAAGATCGAAACAACAGGTTCAAACACTGCATCTTGATCATTTAAATCCATAGCTCTTAGTGGTGTTATATTATTTAAGTTGTATTATACTGCTTTAAACTACCTGCTCCTCACTGTGGTGTGCTGATGGTAAGCATTCTCTTACAGACAGAAGCATCGTAGAGGTCGGTGATGACGTGGTAATGATAGATCAAGTCACTACCTAAGTCTTGCACACCTACGTCTACCTCAGGAACTATCAGCAGCATCATCAACTGCTGATCCTCTCTGGTCAGAGCTGTGGAAATCAAACGGGTCATTAAGGTTCTCAGGCATGGGATACAGCAACATCCACAGAGTATTAAAATTGCTATCATAACACTTACTGTTGTATAAATCGAAAGGAACAACTGTTTATACTTACCGAACCATGCTTCTATGAAGTTAGTGAACGCGTTCTCCACTCCAGAGTTCTCAGACAATTCTATGCTAAGTGAGGTGAGTCCTGCTAATGCTCTGGACACTGAACCATCAGGGGCAGTATTATTTGGAATAAACGTGCAACACATTAACCCAAACATTTTACACGTCCCTCCCTTCTCAGCAAGCAGCATGTCCAAAGCCATTCTATTTTGAAAGGTCATCAGGGATGTTTTGTCCAACAGTTCTAATATGCCTTTAATGGCATACCTGCTGTAATTGACAAATCCCTGCAGATTATAATAAATGTAATTGATCCAATCTACGTTCTTTTTTACTGTGGGCGATATGAAAATGGATTCAAAACTGGCAGCTATTAGATTCCGAGCTTTAAACTCATTCGGCACTCCTCT
The DNA here is from genome assembly GCF_023055335.1 of Clinocottus analis. Lineage (NCBI taxonomy): Eukaryota > Metazoa > Chordata > Actinopteri > Perciformes > Cottidae > Clinocottus > Clinocottus analis. Next base: position 257,860 of record NW_027176220.1, on the reverse strand, counting down.
AGATACTCATATGCTGTCTATGTACACATTCTTATCAAAGGAGGTAGATAGACTATTTCTACATTTTCTGACTAAACTGTCACTGCTGGATTTCGTTGTGCTAAGTAGATTCAGAGCATCTTTTCCTAATGGGACCATTGTCACTGGCATGATCAGTCTAACTAACGCACAGGTACCTGTCTAATTCTTTGGAAGGTAATCTCTGAGCGCCTTGTCACCACAGTACCACCAAACATCTGCTCTTGCAATTGTTTGGTCACCTACCATACCACTGCTGATGCTCTTCTCTCTTGCGGTGACATTAATGATGGTGTGACAGTGACTCAGAACTCCCACCTGGGCTGAATCTCTCGCACGGTGCAGGCAAGTGTAGTCGCCTTTGTAATAAGTAAACACTGGAGGGTGAATTTGGGGAACTGGTGGAAACAACAAATTAAGTGTATGATAACCGGGACCAATAATGTTCTTAAAAAGACCTTAAAATCTTAAAAATACTTGATTCAAGGCTCTTTAAATCTCGGCCGGAACCACAGACTGTAATCCATTCACTCCACAATTATAACACAGTAATACAGTTATTCCATAATAATATCCCTTATTAATTATCATAAGCCTCATGTGCACATTTAACAACTCTTTATTATAACATGTGCAAGTCCAATATTTACACCCAAGACTATTACAATTCTCCAAAACATAACAATTCACACCCTGTTAATGTAAAACCACACCCAGTTAATGTGAAGCCACACACAATTATTGAAATGCCACACCCCGTTAATGTTAAGCCACACCCCATTAATTTAAATCGTGAAGCCACACCCGTTCATGTGAAGCCACAACCCGTTAACGTGAAATCACACCCTGTTAACAAAAAGCCACACCCATTTAACATGAAACGAGAAGCCACACCCGTTACCATGAAGCCAAAATCCTGTTCATGTGAAGCCACACCCATTTAATGTAAAGCCACACCCCATTATTGTTAAGCCACATACCATTAATGTAAAGCCACACCCCATTAATGTGAAGCCACACCCCGTTGAAGTGAAGCCACACCCAATAAACGTGAAGCTACACCCTGTTAAAATGAAACGTGAAGCCACACCCAATAAACGTGAAGCCACACCCCGTTAACATGAAACGTGAAGCCACTCCCCGTTATTGTAAAGCCACAACCAGTTAACGTAGAGCCAAACCCCGCTAACATGAAACGTGAAGCCACACCCCGTTACCGTGAAGCCAAAATCTCGTTAATGTGAAGCCACATCCATTTAATGTAAAGCCACACCCCGTGAATATGAAGCCATACCCAATTAACGTGAAGCAACACCCCGTTAATATAAAACGTGAAGCCACACCCCTCTATTGTGAAGCCACACATCGTTAACGTGAAGCCACACCCTTTTAACATGAAACGTGAAGCCACCCTGTTAACGTGAAGCCACACCCTGTTGATGTGGAGCCACACCCTGTTAATGTTAAGCCACACCCTATTTATATGAAGCCACACCCAATTAACGTGAAGCTACTTCCCATTAAAATAAAACATAAAGCCACACCCCGTTATTGTGAAGCCACACCTCGTTAACGTGAAGCCACACCCTTTTAACATGAAATGTGAAGCCACTCCCCGTTATTGTAAAGCCACACCCAGTTAACGTAGAGCCAAACCCCGCTAACATGAAACGTGAAGCCACACCCCGTTACCGTGAAGCCAAAATCTCGTTAATGTGAAGCCACATCCATTTAATGTAAAGCCACACCCCGTGAATATGAAGCCATACCCAATTAACGTGAAGCAACACCCCGTTAATATAAAACGTGAAGCCACACCCCTCTATTGTGAAGCCACACATCGTTAACGTGAAGCCACACCCTTTTAACATGAAACGTGAAGCCACCCTGTTAACGTGAAGCCACACCCTGTTGATGTGGAGCCACACCCTGTTAATGTTAAGCCACACCCTATTTATATGAAGCCACACCCAATTAACGTGAAGCTACTTCCCATTAAAATAAAACATAAAGCCACACCCCGTTATTGTGAAGCCACACCTCGTTAACGTGAAGCCACACCCTTTCAACATGAAATGTGAAGCCACACACCTTTATTGTAAAGCCACACCTTGTTAACATTAAGCCACACACCTTTAATGTGAAGCCACACCCTGTTAACGTGAAATCACACCCAGTTAACGTTAAGCCACACTCCGTTAACATGAAACGTGAAGCCACACCCCGTTACCGTGAAGCCAAAATCCCGTTAATGTGAAGCCACACCCCATTAATTTTAAGCCACACCCCATAAATGGGAAGCCAAATCCTGTTAATGTAAAGCCACACCCCGTTATTGTTAAGCCAAACCCCGTCACTATGAAGCCACACCCTGTTAACTTGAAGCCACACCTTGTTAATGTGAAACTACACCCTGTTATTGTTAAGCCACACCCAGTTAATGTAAAGCCACACCCCATTAACATGAAATTGAAGCCACACCCTGTTACCATAAAGCCAAAATCCTGCTAATGTGAAGCCACAACCATTTAATGTAAAGTGTAATGGAAGATTTTCTCAGTTGATCTGCTAAGGAGTTACGGAATCTCTGAATCAAAATTGTCTTTAGTCCGTTTATTCTTGCAAGAAGGAAAGGTCTGCCGCAGCCACCCAAAGCAGTCTGCGACACAGAATTCAATGAAACAACAGTCACAGCTCTCTTTTATACACGATGAGGTTCACACCTTCAAACCACGTGGAACAAAGGGAACACTGGGTAACCACCCATCCTAGACCCTTCGTCTCTTGGTCCTCGATTACAAAGAAGTCACAATCTCCTTTGCCCTGGGAATTTCAACACCCCGTCAGTTCACGAATTGTTTACGACCCCCCCTCATATTCATACATAGGAGACAGTCCTTTGACTGTCCCTTCACTTCCCCTCACACCGTCTGCTTCCAACATCACAAAGAAACATTTAAATCAGTTTAACATTGCAATACTATATTTTCCCATTACAAAAGCCACAACCCGTTAATGTGAAGCCACACCCCATTAATGTAAAGCCACACCCCATTAATGTAAAGCCACAACCCATTAACGTGAAATCACACCCCATGAACCTAAATCCACACCCAGTTAAGATGAAATGTGAAACCACACTCAGTTAATGAGAAGCCACACCCTGTTAACATGAAACATAAAGCCACAAACCAATATTGTTAAGCCACACCCCGTTAATGTAAAGCCACACCCCATTAACATGAAGCCACACCTCGTTGATGTGAAGCCACACCCAATTAATTTATTAATACATTTACATAGTCAATGGGTCCTATTGTCTTGCCTTGCAATGCCATTGGATTGTAAATGTGTATATAGGTCTGGCCAGAAGGCCTTGAACTCACTCTACACCGCAAACATTCCTGGAAGCACATATCCTTGTTTCGTAAACTGGATATATCAACATTGAAGTAAATAAATACCATGACATTTTTTTGGGGTGATTGTTAGAGTATGTAGTTCATGTAAATACTAAGTTATTGTGGTATTAATGCATCACATTAGATTTTCAGCTTCTTATGTCATTGTTGTAATTTTACAACGTTGGGTGAAAATGGTAGCTAAAATAGCATGCACCTTGCACACTCCATGGACACATTCCACTTCTCAAATGTTCAGAAACAGGATAAATACTTACAGAAATATAATGTAGTTGATGATTCACACTTTACAAATAGGTTATTTGTTATAATTCTAAGTTTAGACCAGATTTGAATAATTTTAAATGGGTTAGGATTTGCCCAAATATCTCTTTGTTACACAAGCCAGATCATGTTTGTGGAATGATTTGGTGGATGGTTGTGCAGGGACAAGTGTAAATGTTTTGGATTGTGGGGGTTGCATGTATGGTGCATTGTTCAGGGAAAGGTGTAAATGTTCTGCAATGTGGGGATGTAAGAATTATGGGTGGGTTGTATTTTCCTTTTGTAAATGTAAGTAGAGAGCAATTAGTTAATGTGAAGCGTTCTAACGGTCTGGAAGAGTCCCGGTTAGTTTGGCGGGATAGTTTGAGAACATATAAGAAGGCCCTTCATAATGCCAGACGAGCCTATTACTTAAAACTAATAAATAAAAATAAGAATAACCCTAGGTTTCTCTTCAGCACTGTGGTCAGGTTGGTTGAGAGTCATAGCTCTGTGGATCCACGTATTCCTACAGAGCTTAGTAGTAATGATTTTATGATTTTTTTTTCAATGATAAGATTCTGACTATTAGAGGCAGGTTTGATGTTGCCGGTCCATCCTCAGGTGTGGTGGACTTGGAGGCGGCTGTGGGCCCTGATGTGTGTTTGGATAGATTTTCTCCCATTGGCCTCCACAAATGATCTTCAATGGTTTCTACTTCCAAATCCTCTACCTGTCTCCTTGTCCCTGTTCCGACGAAACTGCTTAAAGAAGTTTTGTCTATAATTAGCACCTCTCTGTTAGATATTATTAATGGGTCTTTACCAACGGGTTATGTACCACAGTCTTTTAAAGTGGCTGTAATTAAACCTCTCCTTAAGAAGCCCACCCTCGATCTAGAGTTGTTGGCTAACAATAGACCTATTTCTAACCATCCCTTTCTCTCTAAGATACTGGAGAAGGTAGTCACAAATCAGTTGTGTGACTTTTTACATTCTAATAGTTTATTTGAGAAGTTTCAGTCAGGATTAAGAAAGCACCATAGCACAAAGACGGCACTAGTGACAATTGCTAATGACCTTTCAGTTGCATCAGATAGGGGACTTGTCTCTGTACTTGTCCTGTTAGACCTTAGTGCTGCATTTGACACCATTGATCATGACATTTTATTACAGAGATTAGACCAGTTGATTGGTATTAGAGATACAGCATTAACTTGGTTCAAGCCGTATTTATCAGATCGATCTCAGTTTGTTTATGTGAATAAAGAAGTCTCAATGACCACTGCCGTCCGTTATGGGGTTCCTCAAGATTCTGTACCTGGACCAATTTTATTTACCTTACATATGCTTCCCTTAGGGAATATTATTAGAAAACATTTAATACATTTTCACTGCTATGCTGATGATACTCAATTATATCTATCAATTAAGCCAGATCTCCTCCACGAATCGCCACCTTAACGTGGTGGAGGAGTTTGAGTGGCTCAGTGATCCTGGGAGCTATGTTGTCCGGGGCGTCAGCCCCTGGTAGGGTCTCCTAAGTCAAACAGGTCTCGGGGAGAGTCCAGACTAAGAGCGGTTCAAAAAACCCTGATGGAGAGCAGCACTAGCAGTTTAGTCACCTCGCCCGGACAAGGGAAACCGGGGCACCCTCTGGTGCAGGAGGTGGAGCGGTACCAGCTAGATATAGTTGGGCTCACCTCCACGCACAGCAAGGGCTGTGGAACCAAGCTCCTGGAGTAGGGTTGGACTTTGTCCTTTTCTGGAGTTGCCCAGGGTGAGAGGTGCCGGGCGGGAGTGGGGATACTCACGAGCCCCCGGCTGAGTGCCGCTATGTTGGAGTTTTTTTCAGTGAGCGAGAGGGTCGCCTTCCTGCGCCTCCGGGTTGTGGGGAGTAAGGCTCTGACTGTTGTTTGTGCTTATGCACCAAACAGCAGCTCGGAGTATCCGGCCTTCTTGGAGTCGGTTGGAGGGTTCCTGGAGAGGACGCCTCCAGCGGACCATCGGGGTCGGGTGCAGTGCAGACCGGGCGGCAGGCCAGGCGGAAGACCTGGGCGAGCCAATCGCTGGCAGCATGGACTAGCTCGAGGGACGTGGAACGTCACCTCGCTAGCGGGGAAAGAGCGGAGCTGGTGCAGGAGGTGGAGCGGTACCAGCTAGATATTGTTGGGCTCACCTCCACGCACAGCAAAGGCTCTGGAACCAAGCTCCTGGAGTAGGGTTGGACTTTGTCCTTTTCTGGAGTTGCCCAGGGTGAGAGGCGGATCCTCACCCAGTTAACGTTAAGCCACACCCTGTTAACATGAAACATCTCCCATTACCGTAAAGTCAAAATCCAGTTAATGTGAAGCCACACCCATTTAATGTGAAGCCACACCCTGTTAACAAGAAAACACCCAGTTAACGTAAAGCCACACCCCGTTATTGGTAAGCCCCATGCAATTAACGTAAAGCTACACCCCTTTAATATAACATGCGAAGCCACACCCTGTTATTGTTAAGCCACACCCAGTTAACGTAAGGCACACCCCGTTAAAAAGAAACGTGAAGCAACATCCCGTTACCGTGAAGTCAAAATCGCGTTAATGTGAAGCCACACCCATTTAATGTGAAGCCACACCCTGTTAACAAGAAAACACACCCAGTTAACGTAAAGCCACACCCCGTTATTGGCAAGCCCCACCCAATTAACGTAAAGCTACACCCCTTTAATATAACATGCGAAGCCACACCCTGTTATTGTTAAGCTACACCCAGTTAACGTAAAGCCACACCGCGTTAACATGAAACGTGAAGCCACACCCCGTTATAGTTAAGCCAAACCCAGTTAATGTAAAGGCACACCCCGTTAAAAAGAAACGTGAAGCCACACCCCGTTACCGTGAAGTCAAAATCGCAATAATGTGAAGCCACACCCTGTTAACGTGAAATCACACCCCGTTAACTTGAAGCCACACCCCGTTAATGTGAAGCCGCACCCCGTTGATGTGAAGCCACACCCAGTTAATGTGAAACCTCACCCCGTTATTGTTAAGCCACACCCCGTTAACATGAACCGTAAAGCCACACCCCGTTACCGTGAAGTCAAAATCCCGTTAACATGAAACGTGAAGGCACGCCACGTTACCGTGAAGCCAAAATCCTATTAATGTGAAGCCACACCCATTTGATGTAAAGCCACACCCTGTTAATGTGAAGCCACACCCTGTAAATGTAAAGCCACACCCCGTCATTGTTAAGCCACACCCCCGTTAATGTGAAGCCAACCTCTGTTATTGTTATGCCAAACCACGTGAATGTGAAGCCACACCCAGTTAATGTGAGGCCACAACTGGTTAATGTGAAATCACGCCCATTTAAGTCACACATTGTTAACATGAAACGTGAAGCCACGCCCCATTACCGTGACGCCAAAATCCTGTTAATGTGAAGCCACACATCGTTAACGTGAAGCCACACCCTTTTAACATGAAACTTGAAGCCACACCCCGTTAATGTGAAGCCCACACCCGGTTAACGTGAGATAACACCTAGTTAACGTTAAGCCACACCCCGTTAACGTGAAGCCACACATCATTAACGTGAAGCCACACACATTTAATGTAAAGCCATAACCTGTTAATGTGAAGCCACACCCAGTTAACGTAATGCCACACCCCGTTACCGTAAAGTCAAAATCCTGTTATTGTGAAGCCACAACCCTTAATTGTGAGGCCACACCCGGTTAACGTAAAGCCACACCCTGTTAACGTTAAGTCACACACCGTTAACATGAAACGTGAAGCAACATCCTGTTACCGTGACACCAAAATCACGTTAATGTGAAGCCACACATCGGTAACGTGAAGCCACACCCTTTTAACATGAAACGTGAAGCCACACCCCGTTAATGTGAAGCCCACACCCGGTTAACGTGAAATCACACCCAGTTAACGTTTAGCCACACCCCGTTAACATGAAACGTGAGGCCACACCCCATTAACATGAAACGTGAAGCCACATCCTGTTACCGTGACACCAAAATCACGTTAATGTGAAGCCACACATCGGTAACGTAAAGCCACACCCTTTTAACATGAAACGTGAAGCCACACCCCGTTAATGTGAAGCCCACACCCGGTTAACGTGAAATCACACCCAGTTAACGTTAAGCCACACCCCGTTAACATGAAACGTGAGGCCACACCCCGTTAACATGAAACGTGAAGCCACATCCTGTTACCGTGACACCAAAATCACGTTAATGTGAAGCCACACATCGGTAACGTGAAGCCACACCCTTTTAACATGAAACGTGAAGCCACACCCCGTTAATGTGAAGCCCACACCCGGTTAACGTGAAATCACACCCAGTTAACGTTAAGCCACACCCCGTTAACATGAAACGTGAGGCCACACCCCGTTAACATGAAACGTGAAGCCACACCCCGTTACAGTGATGCCAAAATCCTGTTAATGTGAAGCCACACCCCGTTGATGTGAAGCCACACCCTGGTAATGTGAAACCACACCCTGTCATTGTTAAGCCACATACAGTTATTGAAAAGGCACACTCTGTTAATGGGAAGCCACACCCAATTAATTTAAAATGTGAAGCCACACCCGTTTATGTGAAGCCACACCCCGTTAACGTGAAATCACACCCTGTTAACTTAAAGCCACACCCAATTAACATAAAATGTGAAGCCAAACCCGTTAACGTGAAGCTACACCCGTTAATATAAAACATGAAGCTTCCCCCCCTTAATATACAACGTCAAGCCACATCCAGTTATTCTGAAGCCACACCTCGTTAACGTGAAGCCACACCCTGTTAACTTGAAATCACACCCGTTAATGTAAAGGCATACCCAGTTAACATGAAACGTGAAGCCACACCCCGTTAACATGAAGCCACACCCTGTTAACATGAAACATGAAGTCACACACCAATATTGTGAAGCCACACCTTGTTAACGTGAAGCAACACCCCTTTAACGTGAAGCCACACCCCGTTAATGTAAAAGCACACCCAGTTAATGTGAAGCCACACCCCATTAACGTGATGCCACGAACTTTTAATGAATACCTGATGCTTCCATCACTATACTATCTGAAAGCTGCATTTCCTCATTTTTGTCCTATTAAACAATGTTTCAGGCTGAACAGAGTTGAAAACTAGATTTTCTTAATTTCTTAATTTTTCTTAATTGAGAAAATCTAGTGTTCTACTCTGTTCAGCCTGAAACATCGTTTAAGAGGATAAAAATGAGGAAATGCAGCTATCAGACAGTATAGTGATGAAAGCATCAGGTATTCAGTGAAACATCATACAACTTGTAGGTGACATACTTTCTTGATGGAAATTTAAAAAGAAAAAATCTTTAATAAAATGTAATTTTTATCTCTGTTCAGCCTGAAACGTCGTTGAAGAGCATACAAATTAGGAAATGCAGTTTTCAGGCAGTACAGTGATAAAAGCATCAGGCATTCATAAAAATATCATACAACTTGTAAGTCTGGTGTTTTAAGACACCTTCTTTATATATATATATATATATATATATATATATATATATATATATATATATATATATATATATATATATATGATTTATTTGTAGAAGTTACAAAACAAGACTTAATGTACAATAGACCTCACAATTAAGGAGTTAAAGGATAACATATCAGACAACTAAATGGTGAGGATATACATTACAGCCCCCTCCCATCGACCCCTCTTCACAAAACAAATTTACTACAAGGCAATTTGCTACACAAAAAGAAAAAAAAAGCGTTTTCGGGGCAAATTAATCAATGGTGGCGATATCTAGTTGGATAGACCTGACATGCTCTAGGAAGCGTTCCCAAACCTTACAGAACTTAGTTAAGTTGCCTCGTAAAGAGTACTTAATTTTTTCTCGTGTCCTTAAACGAAGGGCCATAGAGAGTGGAGAGTGGGAGGGTGGTTGGGAGTCCTTCCAATGTAGCAAGATAACACGCCTTGTTGTAGAAGTAAGATGGTAGTGAATTCCCAGAAGGTAGGACACCAAACAGGGAAACTAATGGTGAGGGACAGATATTGGTAGAAGTGACGGCTGAGAGAGTGTCAGAAAGACACCCTTCCAGAATGGCGCATGTACAGGACAATCCCAGAACACGTGGCCAAGACTGGCCGGTCCTCAATGGCACCAGTCATCACGTGAGTCTGCACCTGGGAATATACTAGCCAGTTTACTCTTGGACCAATGAACCTTGTGCACTACTTTACATTGTGAGATTCTGTGCCGGGCACAGACAGAGGAAGAATGGACCCATTTCCAAGTGTTCTCCCACAATTCAGGGTCTATCTCTATCAGCTGACCATGCAGAACGCAATGCATCAGAGGTTGAGGATTGGTGCCAAAGAAAAGTGCAGTAAATCCTTGATATGGTACCTTTCCGGTAAAAGTTACTTTTGAGGATGATGTCTATAAGCGTGAGAGACAATATGGTGGAGAAATAGGGAGAACGGGTACGTACAAAATCTCTTATCTGCAAATATCTAAAAAAAAAAGAAAAAAGTGTGTTGAAGGCAAGTTATAAGCCTGTGGTAACTGACAAAAGGAAGCAAATTTACTATCAATGTAAAGATGGTTAAAGGATAAAATTCCTCTGTCTCTCCAAATTAAATAAGCTTCCATAATGGCTGGAGTGAAACAGGGGGTTAGGGTAAACAGGAGCCAGACCAGGTATAGATTGCAATTTAAATTGTTGTTTAAATTGTGTCCAGATTTTAAGACAGTTTTTCACAACACTGTCTGAATGCACATATGGTGGAATAGCTGTGGGGAAGCACAGGAGGGACATCAGAGATGATGAACCACATGAGGCCTCCTCAACCTGTAGCTAAGGTCGGGGTTGGCCATTCGTGCAACAGTAGTGTAACAAGGCTCTAATGTTTGTTGCCCAGTAATAGAGTAAGAAGTTGGGGAGGGCTAGACCACCCAGCTCCTTAAGTTTTTGTAAAGTGCCTTTTTTTTTAAATTCTAGGGGGCTTCTTGTTCCATAAGAATTGGGAAATTGTGTGGTCAAGTGAAGCAAAAGAAACGTTTTGTAAGGAAAATGGGTATACATTGGAAGAGATATAGAAATTTCGGGCGAACATTAATTTTAACACATTATATCTGCCCTGCAAGAGAGAGAGGCAAAAGAGACCACCGCTGTCAGCCTCGCCAGAAGAGGGGAGAAATTAAATTTATATAAGTCTGAGTATTTTTTGGTTATACAGACACCTAAGTACTTAAAATGTCCAAGAGTTGTTTTTAGAGAGTCAGAGTCAGTTTTATTATCAATTTTGTGCAATGTGCAAACTTACAGAAGATCGAAAGTACGTTTCTCTTCTGTCCAACATTTTGAAAGGTAAGTCAGACAATGGATATGCTGCAGCATTGATTGGCATTAATTCACTTTTTTGGAAATTTAGTTTGTAGTCTGAAATTTGACCAAATTCCTCCAGTAAGTTTAAGACAAGAGGGAAAGCTCTGCCTAAGTCAGAAACAAAGAGTAAGAGGTCATCCGCATACAGGGACACCTTATGTTCGACGCCACCCCTTAAAATACCTGGTATCTGACTTGACCTTACGGCCACTGCCAGTGGTTCAATGGCAATGGCGAACAAGAGTGAAGTGAGTGGCCACACCTGACTGGTCCCACACTTGAGGAGGAAGTAGTCAGAATAATCATTGTTTGTGCGAACACAAACTTGAGGGGACGTATACAAAAGCTTAATCCATGAAATTAAGGTATTACCAAAGCTAAAACGTTTTAACAAAGAAAACAGGTAGGACCATTCCACATGGTCAAATGCCTTCTCTGCATCCATGGAGATAACCACCTCACGGGTGTTGCAGGGTGTCGGTGCAGAAACAATATCAAATAAGCGTCTAACATTATGAAAAGAGTGTCAGTCTTTAACAAAGCCTGTTAGGTCAGTGCCTACAATAGGTGGTAGTACCACCTCGCGGGTATCGGAGGGTGTCGGTGCATAAACAATATCAAATAAGCGTCCAAACGCCTCGCCAGCATTTTTGCCAAGAGTTTGACATCTACACATAGCAGACAGATGGGGTGGTAGTTACCACAAGAAAGCGGATATTATTTTTGACATTTTGTCTTAGTAAGTTTTATTGAACATGATAAGTAAATTTAAGCTAACTAATCTGAGAATTTTTCACAAACTTCAGCCGTGAGACCATCTGGGCCTGAGCATTTACCACTCTACATTAGCATTCAAGCGCTACTGAGTTCACCAATCGAAAAGGGTTTATCCAGTCTAGCCTTTTAAACCCCGACCCTCTTTTTAGGTTTCTGCTTGAAAATGACATACCCAAAAACTAGAGCTATTTGAATAATCTTGGTGTTAATAAAAAAGTATAATGTTAAATTTTGTTCAGATGTGTAAATATTAGTCTATGTGTTACTGGTTAAGAGTAAATGAAGAAGATGCACAGTGTGTAATGTAAAGTTTTCAGGTCCGTCTAGAAAAAAAGCACTTTTAGCATGATTTTTACCTTGAAATGATGCATTTGCAAGGTCTAAACTTCTCCCAAATCCTACCTCAAAGTTTTAACATAATTTTTGCATTGTTTTACTTTGATAAAGTGAAGCAGAACAAAGTTAGAGAGGATTCAGTACGGAAAAAAGTCAGGCGAGGGCTCACATTTGGTCACATTTGGAGAAGAAGAAATTTAAAAAAAAACTTTTTTTAAAAAAAATTCATAAAACAACCTATATTTTCCCTTTAAAATAAAACAAGCACACAAATTAACAATTATCAAACTGTGAAACAAAGGTAAGCAGTATTTTCTGATTGTAAAGCAATAAAGCGATTCATTTTTCTGTGGTCTTTGGCTCATATCTCCTTGGTTCTTTGCGGTCGAAGGATTTGGAAGGCTTGTGTGGAATCTTTGTGGAATTTTCATGCTTCTGGACATCAGTTTTTTTTCTAATAGCATCAAGCTAAGGGTTGCTGATTCTGGAAACATGCTGATTTTTGGGCTTTTTTTGTTTTATACTTTTAAAATTATCTTTCTGTTTTGAGTTTTTTTTTAAATGGCTGACTGATTCTTGTAGCAAAGGCTTTCTTGTTTAATTTGGTGTATAACATCAATATGTTTTCTTGTGATTTATATGTTGTATTTGCAAGAAATACGAAAAACACCCATATATGGGTGCCATGGTTTTTAAAAGGCTAATGTTACGCTGTCATTAGAGGGGATCTCTAAAGAGTTTTAAAAAAGCGTCATATTGTTTCTCATCAGCCACACATTTTTTACACGTCCATTTGAGAGGCATAGAAGTCTCTCAAATGGTTGTTTGTTGTTGTTGTTGTTGTTGTTGTTGTTGTTGTTGTTGTTGTTGTTCTTCTTCTTCTTCTTCTTCTTCTTCTTCTTCTTCTTCTTCTTCTTCTTCTTCTTCTTCTTCTTCTTCTTCTTCTGTGTAACGTCAGAGGTCTAACTCTGTGTTGTGTAGCCATGCCAGTATCTCTGGTCCTAGGTCCAAAAGTCTGGCTTCCGATAGTGGTCTGTATAAGGGGGAAGGTAGTGGTTATATGTCGGCAGTCTGCTCAGGGTCACTACAATCGCTTGCCGCACTATCCGCCAGGCCCCATTTCTTCATTGATGATTTGAAGCGAGTGGTCCCGTGCCGGTGTGGCAGATTGCCTCCTCCTACGGCGCCATCTCCTGGGTCCCAGATGTAACAATGGATGCGGGAGGGCCCGGCTGACTCCCACTCCTGCTGTTAAGCTGCTGCCAACCATAAATCTTTGGATATGTCCTCAGAGGTGGAATTTAGCATCTCTTGTGCTGCTTTGTTGTAGGGGTGGTGAGACGTTAGTCTGCTTGGGGGCACTGCTGTTGTTGTGGTATTGTGCAGGGAGTGTCAGTCATGCTTTTGGGGTTTCCTGGCCGGGGCGAGGGTGGCAGCCTCCCGCCTCCCGCCTGCCAAGGCTATTCCTGCCAGGATTGGCCAAAGAGACACAAGGCTAGGCTTTGGGCGTCTGGTTAAAATACAGAGAGCGTTATTAATGGCCACGTCAACCTTTTTTGCATGTGGGCTTCTGCTCCAGACTGGGGCACAGTATTCTGTTGCAGAGAAGACGAAGACTTGGGTGGACAGTCGCAGCGTCTTAGCGGAGGCTCCCCAGGTTGTTCCAGCAAGGCGGCGGATCAGTGCGACCCTGGATGTTACCTTGGCCGTGACATCTTGGAGGTGTTGTTTGAAGAATAGTGTGCAATCCTGATGCACACCAAGGTATTTGGGAGTTTGTTGGACCTCCAGGCGTTTGTTGTCAACTTGTTCCTCGAGTTCCTACCTTACTTCTTTGGTGCTGAGATGGTATGCTACTGCGACTGTCTTACTGATGCTGAGCTGTAGACGCCATCTTCGAAGGTATGCTACCAGGGTGCCCATGTCTTCATTCAGGCCGTCTTCCATCACTTTCCACGTTGATCGTCTCAGCAGGATGGCAAGGTCGTCTGCGTAGCCGTACTTTCTAGAAGATGTGTTAGGTAGATCATGTATTTATATATTGAACATCATTGGTGAAAAAACAGACCCCTCCATTCCTTAGTCTTCTGAGCCTGCTGCACTGGCCACTGCTGGTCTGGAGGAGATGAAGCTACAGTTGGAAAGCGTGTCCATGATGAATTTTCCCATATGCCGATCCGGTATTGTCCTCAGCAGCTTCAGGTGGAGACCCCGGTGCCACACGGTGTCATATGCGGCTGTCAGGTCCAGGTACACTACCCTAGCCTTCTCATTGTCCTGGAAGCTGTCTTCGATGTCCTGACAGAATAGTGTTACCTGGTCTGCTGTTGACCTTCCATGACAGACTGCTGCTTGTTCCCGTAGAAGCTGTGAGTCCACCACTGGCTCAATGCGCTATGGATCCTTCTTTCCATGATCTTAAATGGGACACAAAGCAGTAAGCTGGGTCTGTATGACCTTGGATCTCCTGCAGGTTTATTAGGCTTGTAATTACTGTTGCAGGCCCGGGGGACGGGTTTCCCCGGAACCGGTTCCACCAGTGATGGGACTTTAATGATGGATGGTCGGTGATGGGAGCGGGGAAATCTGTCCAGGACGTGGTTTTTGGTCGTCACTGCGGCAGATGGCAAAGGCCAGGTCCGGGTTGGTGGAGGTCAGGACAGTTGAAGTCACCTGCATAGATGATGGGTGCAGTTACTGACGGGAGTGACGTCAAGGACAGTTCTGATGGTGGGGGCTTGTACACGTTGACGACTGATGTGTCCTAGATTTTAATGACCAGCCACACGATGTTAGAGCCTGGTGGGGATTGGCTACTGGCTGACCAGCTTATTTCAGTCCGGACGAAGGTTACCACACCGTGTTGCCTTCTGTGGATGGATCCAGCTAGTTGGAACCCAGGCATCTTGAGGATGATGTCAGATGTGCAGTGTGTCTGTTGCAAGAGCACAACCGCTGCCTTGTCGGAATCAGCCAGGTGACAGAGGATTTTGAGTTTGGCGGTGGTTGAGCCCTCAACATTGAGTTGAAGCACTGACAGGCCTCGGTTCTCGACAGTCGGGATGACTAACTGTCTGCCGTTCCTAAGCCTGCCAGCATTGGGTGAGTCCACACAATTTGGACTTCAGTTCTGATGTATCTCTAGCAAGGCTAGCACTTTTCTCTGAGGTGATCTTTCTTTGATAAGCTGAGTAGGACATTATCCCTCCTCTCAGGTAGGCGCTCCTCTGCCCCGTGTCTCACTCGCTCTTAAGGTCAATGCGTGACACTTAAGAGCCCTGATACCTTAGTCTCTCTGCTCCTGCTGAGTTTCTCCCGCGGCCCAAAATCAAAAAAAATGTTGCTGTGAGAAATTGGTTGTGTGGTGTGAGTGCGTGTGAAAACATGCAAGCGTGTGTCACACGGCACAACTGTGAGAGTTGGTAGCTCTGCATTAACCACAACAGTCCCACAACAGTATCTGAATGGTAGCTCTGCATTATCCACAACAGTCCCACAACAGTATTACTATAAGTCATCGTCAGGGCAAATGAAGCCACGTTGGGAAGGGAGGGGGAGCTGTGCTCATGCCATTGGTTGGAAATGAGGGCGACATCTGATTGGCTATGGTAGATCCATTTTAAAAAAAAAGACAATTGGCTCGTTCAAGATGAGTCAGTACTGCGCAGACTCGATTGCCTGCGATCAACCTGCAATGCATGCGGTTAGATTTGTGTCTGACTTGCGCCCGCTTTGCTCTGACGTCATGCACATGTGGTCAACAATATTTCCTGGTCCAGTGCATGATGGGAAACGCCTGGCTCTTGTCACATCAGAGAGCTGTTTGGCTCTTAGACCCGACAGCAAACACCATGTGTTGTGGAAAATCTTTATTTTATGTGTAGTTGTAATACTTAATGCTCGATTGTTGACTATTAGTCTCAGGTTTAATCTAAAAACATATTTTGTGTGGTTTATAATACAAAGTCGTATTTGTACAACACATATCAAAACCAGTAGTATTGTATTTCATAGGCAGACATAAAAACAACAAAGGATGAACATACACACACATTTCTCCGTAAATATATATTTATAATCACATATGAATTAATTCAAACGTGAACTGAAAACTACAAGTAGACTACTTAGCGTGAATAACAGGAAGTATTTTATTCCGTAACTGCCTGTCAATACTTTGAATAGCTGAAAACTGTCCAACTTGATCGCAGTTTTTTGTCAACGCCTCCCGCAGCGGCCGCCGGCTCCAGTCTGGATTCCAGGCGTGGCGCAGCTCTAACGAACGAGCCTATTTGCAAATCAGCACGGGAGTCTCAAAAAAGCAACTCGTAAATGTGGAGCCACAAATGCTTCACAAATAAATACATACAAATACAGAAATATATTTGTGTTTTTTTTTATTTTTACATTTATATAAATCATTGGAATCTATTTGTAAATCCTTCTGTGTGCATTTGTAAATCAAATATATTTGTGAATTGTTCTTTGCGCATTTGTAAATCTTTAACGCATTTGTGAGTCTTTATGCGCATTTGTGAATCTTTCGCTGGCATTTACCCTTTTTAAGACTGTACTGGCTTCATAGGAAAGCCCTGCAGCTCATCGTGAATGCAGCTGGAAGGATCATTTGTGCCTCAGTCTCCTACATTAACTTTAGTGCTGCATATCAGCAAAGAGAAATATGTGAACACTTTTGAAAGAGTAAAATGTGTTGCCAATTGAAAGAGAAAACGAGTGGTTCTTGCATGTATTCACTTTAAAATGTTTTTTCTTCTTCTTTTTTTCTACCTTTGAACCACAAGAGGTTATCCTACTAAATCATTTGGAGAGAATAGAACACTAAGTGTGGCACACCTGATTTAATTTTACCGGACTTTGAACAGAAATGGAAATGCCATATGTTTTTAAGGATTCTAATTTCGCCCGTACATTCCCATTTGCAATAAACAAAGGGACCTAATGGACTAAACTGTAAGTGTATTTATGTGAAACTTAAATGTACAGTACAAGAAAACAGTTCAATTGAACCTCTAGAAAATTCGGCAAGTTTAATAAAAATCCGACGTTTTTTTCCTTCAGTCGTAAACGTATCAAAGCATTTACTAAATAATTCCATGTGCGCAACAAGTTGTCGCCAACATACCGTTTCATTTTGAAAGAACCACCGGATGTACGGGGGTTCCTCCTCTGGTCGAGCTTGATATCAAGGGACTGACTCAGCATGGACACAGTATCTTCCTAACCAGCGCTTGTACTAGAAAAGGATTTTTACGTGAAATAAAATGGTATTGTTCAATAGTGTCGCCTGCGCTTTTTTACTTCGCGAGACGAAATATTTGGACTAAGAGCTCCCAAAAGATACCCAAGCCGCAGTTGGCGTGAAACATTAAAGACGAGCAGCGCAGAGGAGAGATCTCAGTCTGCAGTCAACGCTGCGACAAGGTAAGAAGATAGCTTTGCCAGAAGCGACGGCGATCTATCCCACCGCCGTTAGTGCTTACATTTCAACTTTGTATTTGCTGTGGGACGCTTCTCCAACGTTGCGGGTACGAACATGCAAAAAAAGTTTTTTTCTTTCTTGAGTTTGGGGATTTTATGCAACTTATGCAACTGTCGCAACTAGATACGTGTTGCAACGCTGCAGCTTCAAACAACGAGTCTTTG
>NW_027176220.1:215000-230000 GCF_023055335.1 Clinocottus analis | reverse complement strand
GGCTAATTCACCATTCGGGAGCGTCAACTTTTTTAACAAAATAAAAAATAAACAGAGCAAAAGAACTGGAATGATAATTATTAGATATTTACTACTGTCCTTTTACTTAGATTTCCTTCATTTTTCTGAGTAACGCGTGCGCTCCAAAAAGTGCCTCATCTAGTAAATGTGAAAACAAAAAAAAATGTAATCATAATACCTCACCATGTTATTGCCGTTGAAAGATTTCTATCTGAGACTTCTTTGTTAAGGAGCAGATTTGGCACTGTCAGCAGCTATCTTTAATCACAGTGATAATTACGTGGCCTTACAGGACTGCTGGAAGATCTGATGAGTCATATCCTACAGGGATGCCACTAATTACACCCTGTGTGTGTGTGTGTGTGTGTGTGTGTGTGTGTGTGTGTGTGTGTGTGTGTGTGCGTGTGTGCGTTTCAGTAATTGCATAGCATATCGTTGCATCTACTGTAAACACTCTTTCTGTCAGTATAAAGGCCGCTGTGCTTGAGTGGCAGCTAAAGCCCGCCCGGTCACATGTGAGCAAGACTTTGTCTGGAGCAGCAGCTCCCACGCTTTTATTAAAATAATCCCTTAAAAATACACACCCTTACTCCCTGGCAACCAGACCTATCACAGGTAAACACACACGATGTACAACACCGAAAGAAACAGTACACCCATTCTTGAGTCAGTCAAAACCGGTAGATCTTGTAGTGTGTTTAAGATTTGATTTGAAGGGAACACACCAAACTTATCCTGCTGCTTTGGAACTGTTCTACATCAGCAAACCTATGCTACCTACAAATATGTGATTAAAGGAGTACATTAAATAATGAAAAAAATGTATTCAACCAGCAATCCGAAACTCAAAGACTGCTTACAATCCTATTAAACAGACAAAAAAAACTGAAGCCGGATCAGGTTAAACCACTTTTGTAGAACATGACATTTTGAAATACAAATTTCTTTTGAACGTGACTAAACTTTAAAAAACAAACGTTTCAGAAACCTTTGGTAATTATTAAGGCTTATACCGAAGACTATCGAAGAAGTTGACGCGGTTGTGGTGATGTCACCTTATGGTTTGTGGACTGCCGTTTTGAAGTCTCAAGATCGGCATACTCTGCTTAGGGTCTATGACTCTAAATAGAGCATAATTTACTCAATGAACATCATGCTGTATTGAAGACAACTTTAAACTACAGATTGAGACCATAAACTCATACAATGTTTACTGAGAGAGAAGTAGGGTCATTTTATCATAGGCTTCTATACAACCAGACTTATGTTTGCAACCAGAGGAGTGGAGAGGAGAATGCAAGTTTATGACACGTCCACATTTGCTTCACTTGGCAGAACCGGAGGTTGCCTTCTGGCTTAAACTTAATAATATTATATATGTTATCAGGGCTTTCTGATATATGATTTATCAGCTCAGCATTGAAGCGTATTGGAGAACTACGTTGGCCTGCAAGTAACACAAAAAACTTAAAAGGCCCCCTTATAGAGACAGCGTTTGGTTTGTCCGTTTTGGGCCACTGTAGAAACATGATAGTGACATTCTCCTCTCCAAAGAGGACCCACTCCCTATATAGGCATAAAGAACTCAATCTAAGCGAACAAAAAAAACAACCCGTTGTCTCATGTAATTGCACACTACTGAGATCGTAGTTTCTGCTAATTTATCACCCTTAAATCATCACCTTTGATGTCAAAAAACATGTGGAAAGAAAAGAGACAGAGATCACGTCTCTATTGTCTGCTAACAAACCTATTCTGACAGCTCTGAAATCACAAAGGCTTCCGTTGGCTCGCACACGGCCAGGAGGAAACGCTTGGACCTTTTTTGCAGCAGCAGCACACAAGAAACATGTAGAAACATTTTCACATAAAATCACTGCGTGGCGGGAATGTTTATAGACGTTGCATTTGGTCCCCCCAAGACATTTATCTGAAGAGCGCTGCTCTTCTGCAGGGAAATGAAGCTCTGTGACGGCCGCGGGCTGTTTATCACAGTGGCATTGTTGCAAAAACCCACAATTGGTGTGCGTTTTTAGGTCAAGGGGTGTCAGAAGGTCAGGTCTGCAGTAACATTGACTGTGGTTACATGCATTCGAATTATTGGCTTAATCGGACTGGAATCGAATAATCCCTTTCATGTAAACACCTTTGTTTGAATAATTGCGGTCCAACTATGATCCGATTAACACCCCTGGGTAACTCGATCCGACTCGGTCGATAATTCAGACATGTAAACGGTGAATTGAATTAGAAACTGGGCTATGCGTCTTTGTGCATGCTCGGGATCCCGCCGCCCTTCTCCCACCCTCCCTCCGAGGTCGTAACCTAGAAGTCGAGTTGTCACTGCCGGGAGCCGGCCGGCAGAAACAAACAAACGTAAAAGTCGGGATACTACTTTCGGTGGGTGTCCCCGCTAGCTACCTGCTGCTAGTTCCCTGTTTGCTCTCCACTAGCTCCCCGACAACCACCGAAGGTAGCGGGGTTCTCTCCATTATGAAGAGTGAAGAGGTCAAGCAGAGATGGCTGTATCACCACTCAATGTAATGAAAACAGCGCCACCTATCATATCGGATATGACATGCCAATGATTCGATTTATTCACTGCCATGTACATTAGGATAATAGCAGTTGCCCCGAAAGATTGCATAGTCCGACTAAAGCAAAATTTGAATTGATACCATCATGCAAACTCACTGAGTCTGTTGAATGTGAGATGACGACCTTAGGTCAGAGAATCACACTCACGCTTGGGGCACAGAGCCACCAGGCCATCGAGGCATATATAGTTCCTCGTTACGGTCTGGTAGAAGCTTTGTCTGCTGCTTTTGTTGGTATTATGATGATTGATTATTGATTACCATTTAGTAATCAAGGCTTCTTATTAGAGGTGGGGGAAACATGTAATATAGTAGAGTGATATTTTGCGTTGCAATATGCCGTTAATACAAGGATCAACATTTTATTATAGAAATTATTAATATTGCAAATACAAGTCAAGCCAATTGGTAATGATCGCTTTTGTAGTTTGATTTATTTTTTCTTGTGCGGTCATGGGTAAAGTTGACAGGAAATTGGAATAAAACCAAGACTGAGTCTGTGACTGACAAAAAACACTACAAAATTACTGTAGTGAAAACGTCCTCCTAATAGATAAAACACACACTGCATGAATTGCATTGTTATTATAACATATTATATATAATTTAAATGTTTAAAATGGCAATAATATGGTTTTGTGAGTTAACTATTGGGACACTATCGTATCAGAGGTGGGTTAACGAACTGAGCGACTTAAACCGTGTAGGTTTTTTTTCTCAAGAAGATGTTGGTTGGTTAAAGGCATTGGTTGGTTAAAGATAAAAAAGGCGAAGCTGGTCCAACACTGACGACAGATTGTAAAAAGACAAGGTGAGGCCGGAACGTCCACCTCGGTCAGATACGTCAAGTGATGAAACCCCGACAAAAATATGAAACCATATTGTTCTCCACACTCTCTACCATACTGAGTGTGTGATGCAGATCCAGCCACTATACTTGAATCTGAGGTACACAAATAGACTATTTGTACCAATCAAAGATACTCCACTGCGTCTGCACTGGAGCTGTTAAACAGCTGTGTGTGTTTGCTTCAAAGTCCCATTGAAATTGATTTGCATCAAGTTCAGCTTCTCATAACTTCCTCCTGTGATGTCACTTGGCGCCGCTGAACTCTCTGTTCCTCAACGGGCTGCAGTGCCAGGTCCACGATCATGGCTTGTCAGTGTCCGGAACTGGAGCTTCCAGGCCCCATGGAGTGGCCCCACTTTGCCCTATTGGTAATCTGATAATATATGATTAAAGGCCCTGTGCTTTATGAGTTTCACTCTTTCCTCTAGTCTTCTGATGTCACTTTTGATGGAGAAGTTCCAGTGGGTCCTCATTTCCCATGAATTTCTCCCTAATATCGGTGTCAAACTGCATCCCTTTGTTTTGTCATTTTGACTAACCAACCAAGCTCCTCATCCCTGACATTTGAAGTACCATAGCTGACGCTCTTTCTTTTCCCATGGCTGTACAGGAAGTACTGTATTTTTGTAGGCACCCATGAAAATCGATGTGCATTGACGGCTGGGGTCTTAACCGTGACCTGCATTGTGGTGGAGCAGCAGCAGCAGTGCGGCCATTCCTGCAGTCGCACTGGCTTGTTGTGATAAAGCCCCAGCCTGCTGCCACTTCACGTGTGCAGCTGGCGGAAGGGAGTAACGACACAGCAGTAGTAGCCCCCCTCCGCTGTGCATCGCAGCTAAAAGCAGGAGATTGGTCTCAGATTAGCAGCCTCAGCAGCGGCCTCCCCGTCTCTGCTCCTTCTGCTCTGTCCTTCCACTCTGTGTGCCCCTCCCTTTCTCTTTTTTTGTCTAACCCCCCCCACCCCCGTCTCAGTCCTTCCATACCAGACATAACTTCTGGCCAGCTGAGTTAGTCCCCAGCCTCTCGCTGTACCTCTCCGTTAAAAGAATAGCCAGAGTCAGCATTCAGTTGTACAACACATAATTACAACAAGTTGTGGCAACATAGCCCCGTCTTACCCTCCCTTTCTGCTCCTCTCACCACAACCATGTGTGTGTTTGTATTTTTGTAACACAAATGTGGCTTAGCTGCCTTCATGTATGATCATGTGGGTTTTGTACCTTATCTCACACTATAACCCTGTTTGACCCTTCGAACCCCAAAACCCACCGACGGGATCAAGAGAAGCATGCTATATTTACGGTCACCAAAACTACACCGTTTATCTTGGACAACAACTGGAGAAAAACAGCAACGTTATCGTCGGATTTTCATCTCTCCGACGATCATCAAACACATTGTGTGTGACTGACGTTTCCGCCAGGAAAGAAAACCAAATTGGAGTTTGAAATTGGGATATTTCACCCCAGAATTTGCTGTCAGGAGGTCATGTAACAAACATAATATTCTGCACTGGGAAACCATAATTGACTCAAAACAATTTATAATTTTTAATGATTTACAGTGTTATACTGGGCAAAAGGCACGTTTGGGTTCCTCTCTCTTTCTGGCAGGGTCTGTTTCTCGTAGAATACAGGGACAAATGAGGCCACAGAGAGGTTAATGTTACAAGAAACGCAAGAAACGCCCCACTGAGTCGGAAGCTCACTAACTGTCTGGGTTTAAAGGGGTTAAGAAAACGGTTCAGCGTCCAATTCCGAAATAAACCGTGTGAGCACACAAAGACGTGAATAAGCAGACACATTATGCTGTCAAATGTATAAAGCTGTGGATACACACATTTGTTTATGAGAAGAAGATAAAAATATGACCAAATAAGCCTCTGAAACATCTAACCATTCCATCCATTATCCAACCGCTAATCCTGTTCAGGGGCCAATTCCAGCTGTCAAAGGGTGAAGGCAGGGTACATCCCGGACAAGTTGCCAGTCCAACACTGAAACAGAGTTTTTCAATTCAATTTATTTTGTATAGCCCGGTGACCTCACTAGCCCCATTGGACAAAACCACGGAAGCTTGCAGTGCCCGTGTTTTCCGCGTGCTTTTAGATGCACAACATGTGAACAGCCCCTAATGTTCCTCCTCCTCCTCATCGTCCTCCTCCTCTTCAGGCTATCTCAAGCTTCTGTCCATCAACACAGGCCATGGAACCGGCCATCATAAGTGGCCTCGGCCTGTTATCGTGACAGATACCAGCATGCATCATTGCAGTTATACACTGTTAGACAGACACACATACTCCCCTCCCACCACACTCCCCTCCAACCTCAGAGTTTAGTTTGGTTTAAGTTGGTTCATGCCTTTATTTTAGAGCAGTTAGGAATGCTAACAACCTATTTAAATACAATCCAGGCCCAGATTGCATCTGAAGTGTCTCTGTGCAAGTGTTTCTCCGGACCGGCACTTTTAGACAGTTGAAAGTATGGAGGCTGTGGAGCAGTAACCTCTGTGTGCACTCTGCTCATCTTAAAACACCCTGACTATTTGAGGCACAAAATTCCTGGTACTTGACGACCTCTGGAAATGTTTCAAAAAAGGTACTACGTCCTTGTGTCCGGACCGATGAAGTGGTTTGAGACCAGGCTGCAACCTCCGGTTTTGCAGAGTAAAGCCGATGCATAAGTGTCTTAAAACGTGCATTCTCTCGACTGACCAGCAGGGGGCGACTCCTCTGATTGTATAGAACTGGTAACTTTTGTTCACTGGTTGCGGAAAAAACAACAACATGGAGTCGACTGTAATGCAAGATCGTGATGGCAAAATCAAGGAACTCAAGGCTTCAAAACATCAGTCCACCAAATAAAAATTTTAGGGGCACAAGCAGAAAATTTAGGGGCGCACACTATTAATCAACTCGCAAAGTTTCCCTATCATTTTCACTGTATTACTGATAAATACTTTGACAAGAAATGCATAGACTACAATCTTATAAACTTGTGCAATAGTTTTTATAACATAGACCAGTTATACAGCTTAAAAATACAAAATGAATATTTATGCTGACAACAACAGAACAAGTTGACATAACGTGCATTAACACTTCCTACAAAAAGATCGCTCCTTGGTGGGGGATAAGGTGCCTGTGTTGGCTGATTTGAGCCTAGAAGTCAACAGTAGGGTTGTCACAATACCAATATTAACAATACGATACCAGAATTCGATACGATACCATAAATAGGATACTGGTATATTTATCTATAATAGTAATAATTAAAACCCCTTTTTTACCGGCTTGTTTCCGCCCAGCTTTTTGAACACTTGACTAGTGGCATTAATATTAGTATTAGCATACAACAAGATGTTAATAAAAACTGCATGGTGCCATCATAGCATTGATATGTACTATATGGCTATGTACGCCTATTGTCCCTATCTGACCAGATGACTACATAGTTATGTATGAGCAATTGTAGAATTACATAATTTTACAGATAAGTATTTTTTCTTAGCTAAAACTAATTAACTCAAGATCCACCCTCAGGCTCCAACAGCATGTCACCATTTTGCATCAATTGTGTTTCATTTGGTAAACTTTTGTGTGCATTCTGACCTTATGATCATATATGCTTGTAGTCAAACTAGGCTAATGCTATTCGTGGCTGTATATGAGTGCAGGGCTCTCAAGTGTCACGCATTGAGCGTGACTGTCACTCATTTCAGTCTTAAGGGGCCAATCACACCAGATGCGGCTCTAAAAAACGCGTCGCTGACAAAACCATTGATTCCCCATGGTAGGGCACGCCTTTCATGCGCGTGGCGAGTTTTTTTTTCAAAACGCCCGCCCCATTTTCGTCAAGGCGTTTTTTAAAGGGTTGCTTTTTTTTAGTCATGTCTGGTGTGATCGGCCCCTAAGTCACACCCTCCCGCCACACATCCTATTTCTCACGCTGAAAAACTCAAGGCTGTTTAATGTGCCGCAACACGCAAACATGATCTGTCGCGGTGCCCTCACCACGGAGGAATTAAGCACGTCTCCCCGTGAGGTGCCACTCGTCAGCCAATCAAAAAGAAGAAATGGTCTGCAGGAATAGCCAATTAGGAAAACGTATCTGTTGTATCCGGGTAAGACGTAATGTCAGACAGGCCTGAAGCCGTTTCCGGCAGCGTGTATTTGTCGCCGTCGTTGTCTCCCCCCATGTTACGTGTTACCTCCATTTGTCTGTGTTGCTTTAAAGCACGTTTTACAGACGGGTCTATCGGTGTCAGTGGGCTTTTCCTCAAAGTCGGCACTGTATCCAAAGTATCTCCAGATTCCACTCCTGGCATTTTTTTTCTACTAGCAGATGACGGTCGGCAAAAACTCCTGAACTCGAGACCGTGTCTCCCCCGATCACTCACTGACTGTGGTATTACTGGCTTAATTTGACTAAACTCGAATTATCCCTTTCATGTAAACACCTTTGTTGGAAAAATTGCGGTCCAGGGGATTAACTCCCCTGGATAACTTGATCCGACTCAGTTGATAATTCGGACATCGCAGCACGTAAACGGTGAATTGGATTAGGAACTGGACTATGCGTCTTTGCACATGCTCAGGATCCCGCCGCCCTCCTCCCTCCCAGGTCTTGACCTGTAAGTCGAGTTGTCACTGCCGGGAGCTGGCCAGCCGGCCAGCCGGCCAAAACAAACAAACGTAAAAGTCAGGTGTCCCCACTAGCTGTCGCTGTAGCCAGCTAGCGCTGCTGCTAGTTCCCTGTTTGCTCTCCACTAGGTCCCTGCTGTAGCCAGCTAGCGCTGCTGCTAGTTCCCTGTTTGCTCTGCGCTAGCTCCCCGACAACCCCCGAAGGTAGCGGGGTTCTCTCCATTATGAAGAGTGAAGAGGTCAAGCGAAGATGGCTATATCATCACTTGATGTAATGAAAACAGCGCCACCTATCGTATCGGATATGACATGCTTTCGGCCAATGATTCGATTTATTTACTGCCATGTATATTAGGATAATAGCAGTTGCCCCGAAAAATAGCATAGTCCAACTAAAGCAAAATTCGAATTGATACCATCATGTAAACGGACAGACTGTGAGCATGCTGCTGCTCCTCCTCTGAGCTGGAGCCCCTAAACCCCGCCCCATTGAGCTACGTCTCCATGCACTCTCTGCATGCAGGCAGCATGTGAGAGAGAGTGGAGCAGTTTGCAAGTTTACTGGTCGCACATGCACGAGTAGATGAAAAATGTACTCGCACTGTGTCTAATTTTAGGCACAAAATTTGACCATTAGGTCTGGTGCTTGCGAGTCTAAAAAAAAACACCTTTTTTCTGCCGCTGCAGCATCTGATAGCTCTATTTCAAAACCTCTCCTTCCTATAAATAGACCAGATGTGATTAATAAAAAATAAATAGAAAAACATTCCTGCCAGCTCTGGATATAGAGGCAGAAAAAACGATAAACCCTTTCGCGTCGTCTACAGTTTGTGTCCATGAAAAAGTCACAGCTTATGAAGGGTGGCCTCTTGTCAGCCATTACGCGCTGTGCACCAGCCTCAGTGAGCCAGTCTGTGTTGACTCACTATAAGTGGGCTTTGGAAGCAGACTGATCCCAAATGAACCCCCCTGCTGAAGGATGAGGGTGCCGGGTGGGCTATGTAGCAGGATTAACTCTGCAGCCAGACAGCCAGAAGGACAAGAAGATCCGACGCTGTAAACGTTAAGTCATCTTAATGCCTCCTGCTTAATGTCCTTTGGCGACTGAACCTTTATGGAGCCAAATCCAGGTCATATGTATTGTTCATTTGAAAAAAAGATTTGAACTTGAAAAAAAGAGTTTCGACCCGTATCTGGCATAGGGGGCGTGGTATCCACTACAGCGGCTTGGCCTCATAAGTGACAGCTAACAAAGGATCCCGAGAACCGGCTTTAACTGTGTTGACTTCAGGTAACGTAGGTACCACAAGAATTATGATTCACTACCATCATACAGCTAATTCACAGGATTGGTAGTAAACTAAATTGATGCCATTGACGCCAACTAAATTGGCACAGGTATGTTTAGCAAGCTGTTTTAGACCATAAAGCATTAGCAAATGCTAGCTTAATGATATTAGCAAGTTTTGGGGGATTGTTACTTACACTGCTCTTACACGGTTACTTACCCAGCTCAAGTCCTTTAATGCTTGTTGTCTTTGTTAACATCTGTTTTTGCCAGAATGACTGTCATAATATATTGCTGAATTTTTCAAAGTTCAACAACAAAACTTCCTTCTTCAGGTTCAAATCTTTTTTTCAAAAACAAAACTTCTTTTTTAAGGCTTGAATCATTTTTTCAAATGAACAATTCATATGACTTGGATTTGGCTCCATAAACCTTCCCCGTCTTACGTGCAGTAAAAAAAGGTTTCCGTTTACAAGCAAACTGTGGAAAAAACAGCGCGTCTTCTGATTTCCTTGTTTATAGCTGGTGTAACCATCCAACCATTGCTATACAATGAAGGGCGATATATACTCTTGCGACTACAACTGCGGATGGCCACGCAGTTGGATTGACGGACTCGTTTTGGTTCATAGTTCCCATGCGTTTTCCATACGCCAGAACAGTAGGTGGCGCAACGATAATTTAGAGTCGACCTGCACGCCGACGTTCACCGATATCTCCCTCCAGGAATTTACCATTCGTGTCCTTATACTCTGTCAAAAACGGGTTATATAAACGCTCATATTTGCGGACCTCTTCACCCAAACGTTCTTTAACGGGATCCATTGTTTGTGTTTCCGCTATGGCTTTTAAAAATAGCAGTATTATGCTATGAAACCGGAAATGCAAGACTCAGAAAGGATGTGGTTAGCAGACCAATCACAATCTTGCGGGCTGCGAACGGCTCGCGTAGCTTTGACGGATAGTCAGAAATTTTGTGTGACGCACGCAAAATGGCAGATGGGACTACACAAGGGGGTCTTTGCGTGTTTGCGTCTCTGCGTGAAACCAGAGTAAAAATCAGCTTTAAGCCAATATAGTAATTGTAAACAGGCCTAAACAACAGAATTTATTGGTGGATTCAAGGTTTTTGTACCCTGTCACCTGTCAATTGACCCACTCCTTCTGTGGAGTCTCCAAAGTTTGAAAGTTGTGACGCGGCGGCTTCCTCACATGTTGGCCTCAAAAGAGAACTCTTGTCCGTCTGAGATACTTTACCTGCGCCAGAGAGTCAAATGTCATAGATCTACATTTGATCCAATAGGGTGCTCGTTATTGTTTTGTCTTTTTTGTGTGTGGACGCAGGTGGGTGCCATACATTACAGGGTGTTATACCATGCAATGTGACAATAACTCTCTCGCTGTATTAAATTAGACTCACAGCTTTTTAACCACCCCACATGCCTAACAGGCGTGTGTGTGCGTGCGCGTGTGCGCACTGTGAGGAAGGCTTGTTGTCCCCTGTCGAGTGTGTGAAGGGGATTTGTAAGGCTCCTCTGTTTCCCCCCTACTTCCTGTTTCCTGCCCATGAATAGGCCGACCACATCAGTGCAAGTGTAGAGGAGTTGAGTGCTGACCCCCCAACCCGACCTCGGCTCGTCTTAGTGACACGTCTGTAATTAACAGCAGTCCTTTGAACACTCGCTGCTGCCTTTCATGCACGTGATGAGAGGACGCGTCTTCCAGCTTGGACTGAAGAATGACTCGCCATCTTCAGCTCATACTCCTCATTCGGTCACTCCAGAACCACTGGTCCATTTCTTACTCCAGCTAAAATTTGCATATGACTCTGCAGTCGCAGTGCAGCTTCTGCATATGACAAACTATATAAAGCTCTTATAAAGTGGAAGGAAGAACAGGTTTTATAATCCCCACTGACATGTTGACATGTGACTGCTTTGCTGGGACAATAAGAAGCCTTATTACGAATCCTTTCTTTCCCAGGTTGAAATATGATATTGTAATCTTGTGCATATACCTTTATCATTAAAACATTAAGAAGCAATAAACACCATGACAGTAAGACAAATCAAACACACACACAAAATATAGAGAAGACACTGGAAAGAGAGAAAGACTTGGAGACAAAGACGCCGTTGATGTGGACGTTGACATTGGGGGGAATACCTGAACAAAAGAAAAAGAACAATTAAGTTGCAGCCTGTGGCAGCTTTACAGCTCCTTGATGGTTCAAAAGATGGACAAACCACAACATCAGTTGACTAATCTTTCGGTTTCCATTAATCAGATGTTGTGGCCATGAAAAAGAAAAAAAAAAAAAGCTTCATGTTTTTTTTAATTGGGCCTCGGAAGAATAAAATCAACACCTGCGTGAGAACTTGAAATCTGTGTTTTGTGCCCAGCACACCTTGAAGGGTTTGGCTACACTGACGCACCAGCAGGTAGATATGCTGCATTAACGCCATCCAACCCGTCCAACAGGCTCCCCGGCAATGGTTTCCAGCGTGTTGTGTTTTTATGGAAAGAGGAGTGTCCAAATGAAATTGAGCACTGACTGTGCCGTTGCAAAGAGTTGCTTGTGTTTTCAGTTAGATGGCCCTGAGAGCTCAATACTGCGCGTTAGAAAACGCGTGCAAAGTGGGAGGGGCACTGATCCAAAAACTAAATGCGACAGATGCATAAATAAAAAGATGTCAATTTACACATTGTTAGTTATTATTGAAATAATACATTGTACAACAGAAATTTGGTAAAAAATAATAATTCACAGGAATTACAATTCCAAACCTTTTTTGTAAATGTTTTTGAATGCAAGTTGGTCAAGTTCCAGTGCATGACGTATATAGTATGTGTGTGTATGTGTAAAGGGCTGTGCAGTCTATCAATATTATAGCGATATTATGACTAAATCGTCTTAGATTTAGTCATATCGTAGTGTGGCATAAGTGTTGTCTTTTCCTGGTTTTAAATAATAAATTACAGTGAATTTATGTTATTTTCTGAACTTACTATTATTTGATTTACCCACCTAATAATTATATATACGACTGATAATCACAAATCTCTATAGGTATCTCTAAATATTGTGTAGTATGTTGTTCACTTAGTTTTGTCTACTTTTTGCAGTGTATTGACCCTTCAGAGCTGGAGTAGAATTGGCTTGTGGGTAAAAAGTCAATACATTTGTGTCTGAGATCATTTAATCTATCCCACTAATGCTGATAACTTTTTCCACATATTGCCTCCGTAGAATAAATGCTCACTCCTCTGTCCCTTGTTGTTGTTTTTTCTCTTTAGAGTCCATCATCATGAAACTGAATCCCCAACAAGCTCCACTCTATGTAAGTTATCACACAGCATCATACAAATGAGAGAAATGTTGCAACAGAATGTGCTACAAAACTAATTAGTGGGAAACAAAATAATACTTGTTATCGCTGATAAAATTAATTTGCTCGTGGTGGCTTTTCTGCTCCCATTCACATGCTGGGTATCGAAGCAAGTTGAAAAAAGTACCAAATGAAGTACTATATTGTGTGTGAGTATGAGAATGTGAGTGTGTCTGCATTGTCCTTTGTTTAGGTATTCAGCTGTATTTAATGGTCTCTGTCAGATGAGCTATACTTATGCTGTATATTTAAGATAATATTGTTTTTCTATATTGAAGCGAAAAGGCTGAGATGTAATGATTTGACGACAGCAGCAATTTTGGTTTGTAAACATCACGCCAGGATTATAGGAGTTGAATTGGATGTCTCCGACAGTAATAGCTCAGTGAAATATGTCGTTAGGGAGTGCTGTTCGAACAGAGCCTTCCAGTGATGCTATACCAACTGTTGGCCTATCTGACCCATCTAATCATGTTAAAAACATCTAACAACAAACAAAAGGAACGGATACATTTGGTTTGAGGTTATTCCAGATTATTCCGCTACAAAAAGACATCCGGGAAGGATGCACCTGTGTTTCCTTTGCTTCGAACGTCTCCCGTGAGCTTCCTCGATCTTTTGAGATGCATTTTTCAGAATTTGGGGTGATGGTCTCTCGAGATGGATAGCCGAGATCAATGTCCAGGCTCACGAGCGAACCGATGACCCCCGAAGCCCTTCTGCCCTCCTTGATGTTCTGTGGGGTTGCGATTGAGTGGGTGTGCTGGATGTTTCTGCTCTATTGATGTTCCGAATGAGTGCGGGGGGCCTAATTGTTTAGTTGCAAGATAAAGTATGTGGAGACCAGTTATCCTAGCAGCAGTGTTGGTTATGCTGTAACGGAGAACGTCCATTCAAGGAAGTGGAAAAGTTGGAGGGCGAAAAAAAAGTATTTCTCAACAAATCAAACAAATGTTCTAATATAGTTGGAGAACCGACTCTCACAGGGTTCGTACAGTCATGAAAAACCTTCAAAGTCATGGAATTTTAAAATGGTAACTTCCAGGCCTGGAAAAGTCATGGAAACAAATAAAATACCAAAAGTCATGTAAAAGTCATGGAAATGTGTTATATTCGTATGTTAATGTTGTTCATTTACGCTGAGTTTTAAATAAATTGATATGCTTTTAAAAGAAAGATATAAGCAGGCATACGCTCTCATAGTCGCAGCGTGAATTATTTGCGCTGCGAGTGAACGCACCTTAACACATGACATGCCGTCCGCTTCCCTCAGCTACCTACTGTAGCAACAGTAGGTCGGTTCGTGAGCGGTATAATTCACTATGCCAGGGAAGTGTCGCTTCAACAATGCTTGGCTACATATAGATTAGGGCTGCAACAACAAATCGATAAAATTGATGAAACTCGATTATTAAAAAATTTGGCATTGTATTTCATTGTTGATTCGTTGTGTCGCGCGATTATTACGCCGCTCAATAAGTCGCGGAGATGTTTGAGTATTGAACAAAATAGTTGAGTGGAGCGGAGCGCCACAGACAGGAGGTCCAGAAGGTTCTGGTGGCGCCCTGTATCCTCTCGTATGTCACTGCACAGTCGCGTTGCGTGTACAATAACTTAACAGCTAGGCTAACCATTGTTGTTAGCTCGCTAGCTAGTGGTTCATTCCCCGTGTTTGAGCCACGCTGTTGGGTTAGATAACGTCTTCGTTTTAAAATACTACGGAGGCTTCAAGGGAAGCAAGGCGTAAATATCTCCTCTGAGGTGCTGAACGCAGACCTGCGTTTAACAGTCCGATATAATGTGGCTTCATGCATAGGAAGTGCTGCTGGGATTTGTAATTCGATATCTAATTAATAACCTTAACCTTTAGTGCGCAGTCCCTAAGTTATCTGTTGATACATTGAGTGGTTAGTTCTGGAATTCTCATCTCTTGTTCTCTGAGTTCTGAGTGTGTACGTCTGTGAGTGTGTGTGTCTGTGCATGTGTGTGAGTGTGTGTGTTTGTGAGTGTGCATGTGTGTGAGTGTGTGTGTTTGTGATTGTGCATGTCTGAGTATGTGTGTTTGTGCATCTGTGCGTATCAGTGTGAGTGTGCGTCTGAGTAGGCATGTTGGTGAGTGTAGAGAACAAGTTCTGACAAATCCTAAAGTTCTGTTTATGTAAAAAAGATTGCAAATTATTGCTTTAAAGTTATTATTTTTTTTATCTGATTAA
>NW_027176220.1:187500-200000 GCF_023055335.1 Clinocottus analis | reverse complement strand
TGTGTCTGTAAACATGATCTGTTTAACAGAGTTGTTTTCTGCTCGGGCCAATTTTTAGCCAACATTCTAATAAAAATCCACTTTGATCGATCCTGCGCGTATAAGAATGCCCCAGGACACAGTATAAATACCACACACTGTATATAAATACTCAATGCAGTTTGTTTAGCAGCTAACAGACTACAAAAAAAACACCTCCACTCTGACAGTGATGATAAATATGTCTTTATTGGTATGAGTAGTAAGTTCAACACCATTAAATCAACTGAAAACATTACACAAATCTTTTTTTATCAATGTTTTAAGTCACCACAGTCACCGACGTTGCTGCACGTGACGCCTCAGGGGAAAACACGTCTCATGTCTCTTAAAACATATACAAGTTTACCATAATCTTGGGGCTTCATTCCGAAACAACCCGACTCAGAGAAGACCATACCCGGCACGACCGGCCCCGTTATCGCCTATACACCACCCCTCTTTGCTAGCCGAACAGAACAGAGGCAGCTGCATTGGAAAGTAGTGGCAGCTGCCTCAAACAGTAGAAACTGCCGCAAAAACTAGTGGAAACTTGTAGTTGCAACTCGGAAGTGCTGCAGGAAATGACACAGGAAATGCCTGTGGCATCTGAGATTATTATTCCCATTAATACATGAAACAAACAGAAATGTCACAGTCCCAAAGTGTTTTTTCCCAACATGATTTTTTTCCCCAAGCTATGGTGAAAAAGCGCCGACCTGGCAATCAGCTCCTCCTACCGTTTTATCTCTTATCAACCAGTGAACCGATATTCACAGGAAAATGGTAGATGAAAACAAGCATTCATTCACTTTTTCTTTAGACCAATTTTCTGCAAGCTCACATTTGATGGAGGCAGTCTGTAGTCTTTTTACAGCAACTCACTGATGGTATCCCTGCTGATCCAGTGATTAAGAGAAGCCTGGCCGCCCTTGAATTTGTTGGCCTCGTTCGGAGTTCCCTTATGGGTCATTGTAAGCCTGTGCGTGGACAGCTAAGCCGTATATCCAGCATAGGCGCTCTAGTTGGTGACCCTGCGGTTGTCATTCTGTGCAGCCCATTTTGCCAGATTCAGTGTTTAGTAGGTGTTAGGTAGCTGCCGAGTTTAAGTCAGGCGATAAGTCACATCAAATAAAAAAGGGGCTCAGTCAATTACAGAGTGCATATCTATTAGGACAACTTTTGTGCCAGTGTTGATGGCACGAATTAAACGTGATCGTCTGCATTGGCAAAATGTGTTTTTTGTTGTTTATTGTGGTTAAAGTTGGTTTCATTGCCTCTGTGTGTCCTCTCTCAGGGCGAGTGTGTGTTGACCGTTCAGCT
Source organism: Clinocottus analis (assembly GCF_023055335.1). Taxonomy (NCBI): domain Eukaryota; kingdom Metazoa; phylum Chordata; class Actinopteri; order Perciformes; family Cottidae; genus Clinocottus; species Clinocottus analis. The sequence continues at coordinate 198,659 of NW_027176220.1, read as the reverse complement.
CGACGATGGCGACACGAGCCGTGCCGAAGGAGAAGACGACGAAGAAGAGGAGGAGGCAGCAGAGTTTTATCTTTTGTTCTCAGGATCCACCCAAAGACATCTGACCAGCACACTGCGAGTCGGCCACGACACACTGAAGGTCTTGTGTCCAGGTATGACACGCTCACATCATTGCTCAGCATGTTCTCTCCTAAATTTAGGTCTTAAAAGTACCTCAAAGTATATTATCCTACTTTATCCTGCAGTGGGGCTTTTTCTTGTTCCAAAAATACAACTTTCAGCAACATCTCAGTTAATCATCTCAACATTTCAGTTACTCCCGCTCAACACCAGACCAATTTCAGATATTGTTGTCCCTACTAGTCAGTTAGACACTGACGCAAAAGGTCCAGGTTGAAAATGACTGAAGTTTCCCTTTAAGAACGCAGTACTCGGATCACTGCCTGGAAGTTCTCATTGGTGACTCAAACTATACTAATGGGATGTCTGAAGGCCCAAGACATGACATATCATAACATACATGGGAATGTAATCATTCTGACTAGAAGGTATTTTGCCAGAGATGGCCTCAAAGATCACAAACAAAGAACAAGAAAAAACAATAGTAAAAAAAAAACAGACGGAAACAATACAGCAGTGGTTCTTAAACTTTTTCTGTCACGCCCCACTTTGGAAGAAGAAATATGTTCGTGCCCCACCGCCCCCAAAAAATTGTAACATAATGGTCCAACTTTTTGGACTAATCCATCTGTGCTTTTTCAAATAATAGAATAAAGAAAATTTCAAACACTTTCAAGTCACCAGATTGCTTCATCAGACAAAAACTATTAACATGCGCAATCACTTTGTTAGAACAATGCAAATAAATTTCTATCTGTGCAAAAAATATCTGTAGCAAACTACTATTTGGCAAAGCAATGACCTATTGTGTCTTCAAATAACCTGTTTTGCACTAAAATCTTTTCAAGAAAATAACAATAACATTCAGTGACATAACAAAATGAGTGCAGATGTGTAAGCCATCATGCTGTATCAGTATTAGTGGCTGCAGTGAGCTGCTTTCTTCTACAAATATTTTTAAAACAGGGTGCAGGCCACTCTCAATTAATGCTCAATGCTAAGCTTAAATTTATATTTTGTTTTGAGAGACGCAACAGCAGAAAAGCAGACCTCACGGAGATTGGCTTTTAGCAAAACGCCAAGAATCATCGAGCCGCACATACGCAAGCGTAACCTGTTAATGCCAGAACATTAACATTTCCACGAAAGTACAGGCATATCGCCATGTATTTATTATTGATGGTTAATGTCCGTGTACTTTGGACTTTTGTACAATGTAAAGTTATCATGTTTATGGGGAGAGTATTTGCCCTGAAACCACACGGTAGCCGGTTCGATCCCTGTTCTCCCCATAGTTTCATGTTGAAGTGTCCTTGAGCAAGACACTGAAGCCCCACAGCAGCCCACCTCCCCTAATTACTAGGTATGGGCAAAATGCAGAGAATAATTTCCTCACTCAGGCATTGATAAAGAATTAAAACAAAATTAAAAAAAGAGGATTTTTTTTTTTAAGAATCTGCATCCCACCTATAATACCTCCACGCCCCACTGGAGGGTCACGCCCCACAGTTTGAGAACCACTGCAATAGAGGAATAAGTAACCGGTGCAAAATATAATTGCTATAAGACTGAGATCAATTTAGTTAAATAAGTTAACTAAAATGGATGGATGGAAGTGAACTAAAATAGAAGTACCAACAACATGGGAATAAAAACAACACACACACAATATGCAATTTGTTCATAAGTGAACAAATTGCATGACATCTATGGCTTACAGTTTCTCAGGCTTTAGAAGCCCACATCTGTGTCAATGATTAATATTTATTGAAAGTTACGTGTCATATTTATCAGACGTTTTAACATGCAGATACAACCAGTAGTACTTTGTGTGTGTGTGTGCGTGTGCGTGTGTGTGCGCGCGTGTTGTGTGTGTGCGTGTGTCCGCGCGCGCAGCCCATGATGTGTGTGAGCAGGTCTTAGTGACGCTGTGTTTGGCCCGGCCCGGCGGACCAGTCGACACACACTCTCAGGAGACCTTTTGCTTCACTCAGGTAACGACAGCGCTTTCACTGCATTAAACTGGGCACCTTTGGTTCCAAATCTGTCTTTTTTTCTTCTTCTTTTCATTGTTTGCAACACGCGCACCTGTTTAGACAGAGCTGCTGCAAGAATTAAAACGAAAATGACAAAAAGGCAGAAGCTGTTTGGCCTTTTGTGTTTTGGATTCCACCAAAGGTTTGTCTTTGCTGGAGGATAGGAGTTAAGATAAGGCATTTTGGTCGCAACCAGAGAACGGAAGTGGCCATTTTTGTATAGCGGAGGAGTGATGTAGAGACACCTTGAACAGCTCTGGTAGCGGCAGTAACCTGTCGATCAGTCAGTCCGCCCTAAAGCATACCCTGCTTTACGGTCTATCTGACTCTCAATAGACCATAATTTACTAAATTATGCTGTATTAAAGAAGACTTGAAACTTGAGATTGAGACCATAAACTTGTGTTTATAATGTTTACTGCGGGAATAAATCAAGAGAGAAGTAGAATTATTTTCTCATAGACTTTACAACAACTATACAACCAGAGGAGTTGCCCCCGGCTCACCAAAACCGGACGGTACAAGATTGGAGAATTTCATCTGGTCATACGAATCCTGATTTCTGCAGCCACATGAAGATGGGAGGGTCAACATTTTGTGTAAACAAAATGAGTCCGTGGATCCTTCCTGTCTTGTGTCAGCAGGTCATGCTGCTGCTGGTGGAATGGTATGTGACACTGTCATGCCAACATGGAGCAGAATCCCGTAGGAATGTTTCCAGCACCTTGTTGAAAACACAAAGCCAAGAATTCAGGCTGCTCCAGGGGTGAAATTAAGGGAAGCCGGGGGGGGGGGGGTCGGGTCCATGTCTGTCTGTGTTTTTTTTATCAAAATAATCAGTTGATGTATCATCTTCTAGTTAAACACATCTGTAACATGTCTCCTTTCCAGTAATTGGTGATGTTTTTACATTGACATCATAATAAAGTCAAAAACAATAATTATTAGAATTTAATTTATGTGTGTGTGTGATTGTAGGACTTGGCTCTCAACCTGGCCAGTTTCCTGCTCCACAGCATTGCTCCACACGATGCATTGCTATTGGACGATAAGCAGGTACGTTTTTTTTAAATCCAACACAATTTTTTTTTTTTTTTTTCATGCTGTTTCATTTGTTATCTTTGACTCTTGTGATATTGCTTATATTTATATTCAAAAATGTCCGACCTACCTTTGTTTCGTTTGCGTGTCAGATTCCTTTAAAAGAGTGTGAGAAGTTGGATCGGAGCCTGACTATGGCCCTGAAGCACCTCACCCAGCCCCACCAAAGGGCCAGACCAGGCGTGGACAGACAGGTGGCCGTTGTAGAGGCACGCAGCGACAACGAGAAACACGAGGAAACGCATGCCGAGGTCTCCACACCGCTGCACAGATGCACCTGTGAGTTAGAACGGCCTTTTCTCCTTCAGTCTGACACCTTAGCCTTCAGCTCTACTGAGGTGAGGGACTTACCCAAAGGTTTTGCACAGAATCCCTTAGTTACAAAAAAAATGTATCGCACAGCTGCCTTGAAAGACATTTTACAGCTTTAAAATACAACAGATTTGTGATACATGTTCAGACATGAAAATCCCTCACCTTTCGGTGAAATTCGACGTTTCAAAACCAAAGTAGGTGACGTCCGTGAATCGTGTAGATTCAATGAGGTTTTTTTTTGGGGGGGGGGGATTATATTCAGTGAACTGCGAACAGATGCACGTGCCAGAAGGGAGCGCGAGTGCATGCTAATATAATATTTCATGGTATATCTAAGTTAAGTTACCCAGGAGCTCTGTTGACATAGACTTAGCTAACGTTAGCTACAGCTTACTTTAGGCATTCACTTGGGGCATGCCTGCCCCAAGCGAAGCTCTCCATTTTCCGCCGCTTATCCGGGGTCGGGTTGCGGTGGCAGCACACTCAGCAGACCGACCCAGGCTGCTCTCTCACCCGCAACATTTTCCAGCTCGTTCTGGGGGGACCCCGAGACGTTCCCAGGCTAGATATAATCCCTCCAGCGTGTCCTGGGTCTTCCCCGGGGCCTCTTTCCAGTTGGACGTACCTGGAAAACCTCTAATGGGAGGCGTCCAGGAGGCATCCGGATTAGATGCCCGAACCACCTCAGCTGACTCCTTTCGACATGAAGGAGTAGCGGCTCGACTCCAAGCTCCCTCCTGATGTCCGAGCTCCTTTCCCTATCTTTAAGGCGGAGCCCGGCCACCCTACGGAGGAAGCTCATTTCGGCCGCTTGTATCCGCGACCTCGTTCTTTCGGTCACGACCCAGAGTTCGTGACCATAGGTGAGGGTTGGAACATAGACCGACCAGTAAATGGAGAGCTTCGACTTCCGACTCAGCTCTCTCTTCACCAAGACGGACCGGTACAGCGCCTGTTTCACTGCTGCAGCCGCACCGATCCGCCTGTCGATCTCCCGCTCCACCTTACCCTCACTCAAGACCCCGAGGTACTTGAACTCCTTCGCTTGAGGCAGGCATGTTGTCCCCACTTGAAGGGATGTCTACCCGGTTCATGGTTTTACTTTATTAACGAGGTTGGAATAGAAATGAATGAATATGAAAGTGAAACCAAAGGATTCCATACAGACTACAAAGCTACGAAAGTGTCTCTGTTCAGTGTCAAACATGCTGAATTAAATATGTTATCCTACTAATGTGTGTCTCATATACCTTTATGTTGTTATGGTTTATATGGAGATTCTAATCTGATCATAAAAATATGCAGACAACAGTTTATGAAACAGCACACAACTTGATAGTGCTTCATTGTAATGTAGCAAAATAGTTGATCAAAAAGATGATAATGAAAAACCGACTGAAGAGCTCATCCAGTTTAACTCTTTCATTAAAGCTTTTGTAACTAAACTAAATTAAAAGAATGTGGTCTGAGGCTGCAGTTCAGCACCAGAGAGAGAATATGAAATATGCCAGTTTGATCACTTTCCAGCCGTGTTCAGCAACGTAACATTTGTAGTTTGCGAGCCGGTTTAACAGATTATTGAAAATATTTCCAAGTTACGCTAATGGATATTTACATGATCTGCGTTTGTCAGTCATGATAATTTCTTGAAACGTCACTTTAAATGTTGCCGCCGCAAGGGATTGTGGGTTGGCATTATCTCCTTCACTTTTGTTAAGGCAGTTCCAGTAGTAATGCTAAAGGAGCTAAGTTAGAAATCATGAAGCTCCTTTCCTTTGCGTTTAGAGAATTCAACTGGCACTTATCACGGGGACCACTTAGGTACTTCCGGGTCATTTCACTCAGTTAGGAAGGTTCCTAACCAAAAAGGACTATTCGACTGCAGCCACAGGCTAAGCGGCGACACAGAAACCAAGTGTTCTGGGGACCAGTGGCAGCATTGGATGTAATAGAAAGTTGCAATAATTTCTTTTATTTTATCCCTCACACTTTCCTTAGCCATATATAACGTCACAAAACAAAGTGTGACACAAAATAATATTTTTTTTGAGAACAGTGGCCTTGATAAAGTGGCCGTGATACTAAGTCAAAGGGAAATGGCTTCACTCAGTCAGTCTGTCTTGCAGCTCTCCGTGAATCAGTTAAGTCCACCCCCTCAGCATTGTTTTCTCTTCTCTCCCCCCCGCCCTCTTTCCTCTCCAGCCGCGTCTCAGAGCCAGCAGCTCTCCAGCTTGCTTCAGTTGGCAGCCAGCCATGGTCTGAGGACAGTGGCGGAGTTCCTCCTGCAGCAGCCGGGAGGCAGGGAGGCGCTGAGGAGGCCCAACGCTCTGGGCCTAACCGCAGCACGTCTGGCAGAGAGCAGTGGCCATGGGCAGCTAGCAGAGTTCTTCACACAGTGAGTACTTCTACACTACAAGCTGACCAAAAGGAGCTGTTGAGTTTCACGTTAAGAGTTTGTCATTGGAATGTGAGGATGGCATTTGTTTTATTGTACCGTGAAAACCCGTCACTGAGCTCAAGTCAACAGGTGCTAAAGTAAAAAAAAGAAATACCAAAAAATACTCTATATGAGAAGTCAACATAGTTTAGCCGTCGTCATTTGGAATGCGGAGGAGTGACGAGAGTCGCCGTATACGGCTCTGGTAGTGGCATTGACCTGTCGATCACCTAGTGAGAACCAAGTATTGTTAGCTCCTCTGCTGTCTCTCAAAACAAAATACAGATCTAAGCTCAACATTGAGCATGCATTGAGAGCAGCCCTCACAACCCCATTTTAAAAGTTGTAGAGTAAAGCAGGCTCATTTGGCCCCTGAGCCAAAACACTTGCCCACAGCTGCTATATAGCATCTGAGGCAGACATGATCAGATTCAAACCAGTTTACAAATTACCAGTTTTCAAACATATGATTAGATGGATTGGATGGACACAATAATATAAACACCTGTACAACATAAATCATTCTAGTTTGGCAGCCTTGATGAAGTTTTGGTCTTGTTTTGATCAAGTCCCCAGAGTTAAGAAATTAAAAAGCGATACATTCATGAAAGGGTGGCCAGCCCACAGCCCGCCTCCAAAGTCTCCAACTGCTTACCATCTTGCCAGGGAATCAAACCTGGCAATCTTCAGGCTACAATTTAGCTTCTTTAACCCGACACCCACGTTGCAAGACTGTAATTGTCTACGTTGATTTTCATCAAATCTAGGCCCACATTTGTTGTCAGATTTCCTGAGTTTCAACTGAAACCTTAAATCATGCTGCAGAAAGAACATCCTGTTCACCGCAATTCTGCTTTTGCTGTGACATGTATGTAGCCACGTGTTAAGTCACTTAACTGTAACTTAAAAGAAACTAGAAAACTATTGTTTTACCAACTCCGTCATCTTCTCCGGTGTCGGCGTCCGCGGCGAGGTGATGCAATCTATCAAAACGTTAAAAAGCACCATTAAAAGAACCCATCATTTCGAAGCTTATCAATACTTCTTCATCATTTACCCCTGGTGCCCGTTTGAGTCCCGGGTTTCCATACCCGTCCCTGCATGTGCTCAGTCTCACCGCTCTTACCTACTGGGCCGACTTGCTGGTGAACGAAAGCGGAGCATTTAGCACCTGAAGAGCTGAGCAGTACCCTCCAGGGAGCAAATAAAGCGAAAGAGGAGAGTTAAAACTTCAAACTTCTAAACCTCCACTGGCTCTTAACAGCAAATAATCTAGTTCAAGAGCACCTTATCACATACAAAGCCTTCCACAACCCCTTCATACCTTTCTGAGCTTCTGCACCGACACTCCATCACCAACTCCTACTCATTCCGACCATCGTACTTGGGGTGTCTGGGCCTTCTCCATTGCTCCGATCCCTCCCTGTGGAGCAGTCTGCTTGATTGAGCAATATCTCCTGAAACAATGCCATCAGAGCATCAAACCAAAACGGTTAAAGCTGAGGCAACAATGATTCTCTATGTGTGTTGATCAGTTAAGGACTCAATTTTGTTGACAAACGGGATGATCTAATGTTCTCACTATGAAGATGAACCAGTTTTTGTTTTAAGCACAGCGCTCTCTCGGAATCTGTGTGAATACGTGGGCGTGTGCATGTGTGTGTCACACTGTGGGTGGTATGTGTCTTTTGACAGTTACTACCTAAAGCGATGTGTGTGATCTTAAACACACACTTGTTTTTAAGGATAAAAGGAAATACGCAACTTGAATGTCTGTGCACAGCTGCTCTCTGGCGGCTCGGGCCGGACCGGGAGGAGCTCCCAGAACACTGAGTGTCAGAAAAGCTGAGCCCGGCTTAGGGTGTGGGTGTATCTGGGGAGGGCGTGGTTTTTAAAAAAAAAGTCTGCATGAGTGATGTGATGTCAGCCCCCACACACAGGCTGGGTAGTTTGCCCAACGTCACATTACGATGTTTAGTTGGTTTAGTTTTTGTATCTTTTCATTTTGGCAGGTCCTACTTGTTTTGTCTGTGTTAATCATCTGTCCATACTTTGACTTAGGTAAGAGGCGATAAGAATCTTGGTGTGTGTGTGTGTGTGTGTGTGTGTGTGTGTGTGTGTGTGTGTGTGTGTGTGTGTGTGTGTGTGTAAGAAAGAGAAGGGTTTCTCAGAAGGATGTATCGTCTTGTGTCATTGCAGGTATGAGACGTCCCCAAACGTCCAAGCAGAACGAAAGGAGCAGCCTCACATACACCCGGAGGGCCGAGTGTTCCGGCACCACGCAAGCCTCGGTACCTACACCCTAACATTCCCGGGCCTCTGCCGGAGGAGGAAGGACAGAGATAAAGAGATACGGGAGGAGGTGGAGGAGCTGAGGAAGCGCATCCACCTGCACAGTGAGGAAAAGGTGAGGCACAGCGTGTTAAATTGTAAACTTGGTTGTTTTTTTCACCAAAAGGTGTGTGTTTATATCGAGGATGGGTAAACTACGGCCTGCGGACCATATGTGGCCCGTTGGGCGTTTTAATCCGGCGAGTTTTATGATAATATTGTAAAAATGTTGAAACACTAAACACTAAAAGTTATAGTAAAGACCGCAGTAGCGCTTCTCAGTTCCCGACTTTAGTTTCCCAAAGCACGATGACGGCAACAGACCTCCTGCAGTAGAACCTAGCAGGCAGGGTTTGGAGGACACACATGGCTGTCCTCCAAACACACAGCACTTAAAGGCCGCTGTAACACCTTCTGCTGCAAAAGAGCGCACACACAAACAGCCTAAACGAGCACTGAGCAATAAATAAGCATTAAAAAACATCGATGCTGATCTGTTTCCGTCATTGTGGTTCGGGAAACTCAAGTTGGTACCAGAGAACCGCTACAGTTGTCTTTATGTGCCGTCGCTGTGTGCCATGCTTTCTGTTGGCATATCAGGCTGCAATTCCAGCCTGCTGCTCTCTGCGCTGCTCACTCCCACCCAAGCAAGCGCGTCTCGTTTCTTTACGATTACCGTAATGTACCGCATACCACTGGAAAGCTTTGCTTCTTAGCGTTCAGAATTTGGAATTACATTGTAAAGCGGTAACTTTTGAGAGTTTTAGAATTGTAAAATGAACGGGCAGCTGCATCCATAGTATTTCTCCTCGGCATAACAAACACACATCAAACCCACAAGGCTGCGCCGCCCTGGACGCTCATGTGACAAATAGGGTTCTGCCTGCCAGCCTCCGGCCAGCTTTCTGCATTGAGCCCTTTTGTAACAATGAGTGGACCAAAGAAAAGAAAAGTTGACTGAGTGCCGAGTGTTCAATAAGGAGTGGACTGCTATTTTTTTTTTACCGAAGTACGATCACAGGCTGTATGTCCTTTTTGCCTAGAAACTATTGAGGTTCAAAGAATACAATATCAGCCGCCACTTTTCTGCCAAGCATGCTAATACTGTGTTCACACCAAAAGCGTTGCGAATTTGACACACAAGTAGCTTCATGCAAAGTCAATGCACATACGCGAATGGTTGGGATAAAGCAAATTTTTGATAAATTTTACTATAATGGGAAACGCGTTTTTAAACAGCTGTTCTGTATTTTGAACCTGTCAATAATATTAAGTAAAAAGCAAAGTTGTCACTTTTCATTATTTGTGTTCATAATAAAAATGTAAATTAGATGGTGATCTAAATTAGCAATAAAAACGAAGGACACAAATTGGCTAATAAAAAAGTTTTTAATTTGAACAGTATTTTGCTCTGTTGACATGTTGGTGAAGCATGCTTGTGTAATGATGTTTCCCATCATCCTTCTTGCAGGGAAACTCTGACTTTGCAGGCTCTATCGCAGCAACATGTGATCAGGTAAGCCCTGTCTCTGGGCCGCAGACCCACTTCAACGGCCTGTTTGCCATAACCAAAGAGGCCTGCAGCACGACCACAGAGGAACAGGAACGTCCGCCGGCACTGGAGGAGAGACCACAGTGGGAGGACTCTGCTGTTGTCACTCACACTTCCTGTACCAGTGAAACTCTTTGTCAGAGACAGGAAGCTGGGGGAGAACAGAGGGGCACACCGGCTGCCAACTCTCCTGCTGGCCGCAGGAGGAAAAACAGAAAGAGGCCTCCAAAAAATGCAAGTCTCGCAACAGAATCTTCAGGACGCAACAGAAGCACCCCAGAGGTCGGTGGAGGGAGAGCACGGAGACTCGCAAATGCTACAGGAAGTAGTGCTGCAGAGACAGATGGGACTAGTTCAGCAGTGACGTCTGTGATTGGCGACACCGACGGAGCCACAAAAACTCACAACAGAGCAGGGGAGACTCCATTACCCATAAGGCCAGTGTTTGCACCCGGTGGTGATGGGAAGTGTGCTGGCAGGAAGGCTGCGGCCATGCCCGCCACCATCATCGTAGAAAAACAGGAAGGAGAGAATAGGGAACTGCTGATATGCGAGCGAGTTGCAGGAACGGAAGTAGTGACACAGATTATGCAGGGAGTCACTGAGAGTCTCGCAGCAGGAGAAGTTCAAGTGGACGTTGATCTTGAATCGCCCGCAGAGACGACAGGTGAGTCCAGGGGGTTGTCAGCGAGTGGGTTAGTTTGAGAGTCACTCAATGATAGGCTTATTTTAAATGGCAGACCACATAAACCTCCTGTGGAATATCATCGGAGGCTCTTTTACCGAAATAATACAAATCAACTTGTGATATGAGAAGCAGATTGACTGGGTCGACAGAAGCTGTGTCACTGTTGATTGTTTATATATATATATATATATATATATATATATATATATATATAGACATATATATATATATATCTATATAGACATATATATACATCTATACATATATATATATATATATATATAGACATATATATAGACATATATATATATATAGACATATATATATATATATAGACATATATATAGACATATATATATATATATATATATATATATATATATATATATATATATATATATATATATATATATATATATATAGACATATATATATATATATATATAGACATATATATATATATATATATAGACATATATATATCTATATAGACATATATATACATATCTATACATATATATACATATATATATATATATATATATATATATATATATAGACATATATATATCTATATAG
>NW_027176220.1:170000-182500 GCF_023055335.1 Clinocottus analis | reverse complement strand
CTACCAGCACCACAGCTAACAAGCAACCAGCAGCTTAACCTTGAGCTGTCAGCCATTGCAGAAACTCCTAGTTTACCACAACTCTCTGAAGAAGAAATCCAAACAAAAACAACACAAAACCAAATGTTTGCTCTTCCACTGCCTAAAGCAGAAGACGGCCTGCTCTACGTTATTGCAGAATCTTTGCCAAAAGCAGATGAAACCATTACAGCCGAGGTAGATGGCCACGGTCGCGTGCAGCGAGGAAGCCAGAAGCAACTCCCCGGTCCTGTAGCAGACCTGAGGCGACGGCCAGAGACTTCTGGCACGCTCTGCACCGGTTCTGAGGAGAGCCCCATACCACGTGAGCATAGAGACCCCCAAGATCAGTCTATCTGGGACCAAAAGAGGAAGATGCAACATAGGCTCCACGGAGACGATAGTTCCCCTTTCGAATCCATTTCTGTTGAGGGAGAAAGCCAGGGTAAGCCACACAGCTTTAAAGTGTTCAAAGACATGTCAGGCCGAGAGTGTGAGAGAGCTCCACTGACGGGTGGTCAGACAGAAACACCACGTGAAGGGGAGATTCCAACCTTGCCGCTAACTTGTGGCTCAATACTTTCCGTCGCCCCCTGTGACTCGACCTGCGTGGCCGGTCCTAGTCCAGAGAAACCGACTGGCCCCCAATATGCGGAGACGGACGAAAACCAGTCAGCAAAGGACATAAATCTCGTCCCTGCCATCCAGCTTGATGCTGGCAGTAGCACGCTCCAGAGTAAAGGCCAACAGCCTGACACTGCAGATAATGAGGACGGTGTGTTTGAAAGGCTGGAGAAAGACTCTCTGAATGCAGTGGACGGGTGGAAAGAGAGAGAAAAGAACAAGCCGAAAAGTGAAGCGGAAGCAAGGAACGAGCCGGTCACAGTGGACGTCACATCCCAGACGGGTAAATACCTCTCCATACAGTGTATCTTTCTGCTTGTGTATAAACTCATCACAGTCGGTAGTGAATCCATTACGTCTTTCAGTTTCTGTCCTGTCAGGATAGGTTTGTGGCAAGAATGATCACATCTGTGTTTATGCATAAAAATAATCATTACTTTGCTCGTAACGTAGCAGTTTCAATGAATGAATGAATTACGAGCAAAGTGCAACAAACAATAGACACCATCCATTCTATCTTCTCAAATATCAACACCATCTTTGACTACAGCGGAAATGACGCGTATAATCTGGCATGGTAATTTACGTTAGCAGGCTATAGCTGGTTGTCATTGTTATGTCGGTGGTCGTTGATTCAGACTTTTACTGCCGTGTGTTTAGACATTCATGATCCGTTCTTACCTTTACCATATCAAGAAGGTCATCTCAAGCTCTGTCTTGGGAGATTTTAATTTTAGCATCACTGCTTAGTTCACTCTCCATTTTGAACTGTGTTGAATAGTTTTAGAATTGAAGGAAGCCAAGAGACACAGCAGAATAATGTCTATAAGAGTTGTGTGTGTGTGTCTGTGTGTGTGTGTGTGTGTGTGTGTGTGTGTGTGTGTGTGTGTGTGTGTGTGTGTGCGTGTGCGTGTTAGTGAGACGGCTGTTGATCTGGCGCCACTGTTTGTATGGGGCATGGTATCCGGGCAACCTGGTGATGTCGTCAGAACTTAACAGTGGACAGTGAAACTAGAGGTCGGCTGAGAAATTGTGATCTGTGTATGTGCGTCTGCACGTGTCACTGTGTGAACGTCCTATTGCATTCTACAAGTGTGTGTGTATGTCGCTTGATAGGAACCTTTTTTTAATAAGATTTTATGTGAACATACATTTTTATGTGAAATAAAGAGGTAATTTCTTAAAGCCCCTGTAGGCATATTTATGTTTGTGTGTATTCTCGTACTAGTGACGTAGTGAGGACTAAAGTTTTTAACCGACGTGGTGAGAAAATGTTTGGATAGTGAGGGCATTCCGGGGCCTCACTTCATCAAAGGCAAGGGTTGTTTAAGGGTTAATGCTGGGTTTTTAGGTTCAGAGTAGAGTTTGGTTTGGTAAAGCTTTGCGTTGGGCATTTAGTTGTCATGGTTAGGGGAAGTGGCTTGGGAACGCATAGAGGGTCCTCACAAGTAGACAACGTACAGGGATGTGTGTGTAGGTGTGTGCAGGTCAGTTATTGCAGGGCTGTGATGCAGAGCCACGTCATTGTCTTGTATTAGTTGTGACTCAGTGACTGACTCGCTGTGTTTGTTGGAAGCAGTCCACATTGGTCTGTCACATCCTCCTGTTTAGATGCTGCATTGGTCAGTGCTTGACTCTCACCCTGTTCATATCCACACTGTGAAATATAATAGTGGTCCAGACTTACATTAAATGAGTTAACTTTACTCAGCTATCAAAAATATCAATTCTTACTAGTTTTTACCAGGTAACAGTTACTTGTTTTGAGTGAAGCTAATTAGTGTTACAAATTGTTTGTTACAAACTTTTGTGTTGTGGTGTTTAAGAGCCTTAATTGTGGGTTATTAATTGTTGTTATAAAGTTTTAACCATGACTAAAGTTATGAACCTGATATGCAAGTAGCTCAGACAATAAACATGTTAATACAACATACAATAATAGTCAACTTTACTTGATTTTTAAGGCAATCGGTTTGCAAGGTTTTAACAAGTAAAGCCTAGTTTATGGTACTGCGTCAGGTCGACGCCGTACCTACGCTGTTGATGTGACGCCGAGGATGTCGAGAATACGCCAAACAGAGGAATACCTGGTGCCCATCGACGACCTGGAGGGATAAGGGGGGAGGAAGGATCAGAGGGGGGAGGGGACAGAGGACTGGAGGACACTGGTTTAAGTAGGGAGACATGGAAGGTTTTGTGCGCCTTTTAATACGGACGGGAGTTTGAGCCGGACTGCAGAGGGATTGATGATCTTATACATCTAATAGGGTCCAATAAAGCGGGGTCCCAGTTTGCGGGACTCTATTTGAAGGGGTAAGTCCCATGAAGAGAGCCACACTTTCTGCCCAGGGCAAAAGGTTGGTGCAGGGATTCGGCACCGGTCGGCCAAGCGCCCGGTGCGAGCGGCCAAACGGAGGAGCGCAGCCCGGAACTCCCTTCAAATCCGCCGGCACCTATGAAGAACTGCTTGAACAGTGGGGACCGCCATTTCCTCTTCTTGCTCTGGAAACAGGGGCGGTTGCTCTCCCAAGGAGGCCATGAAGGGGGACATATCTGTGGTGTAGGGAGGAAGTTATGGGCATACTTAACCCATGGCAAGTGTGCGGACCAGAAGGATGGGTGGCGAGCCGTGACGCAACGCAATGCCGTCTCCAAATCCCTGTTCGCCTGTTCCGTCTGGCCGTTAGTCTGGGGGTGATATCTCGAAGAGAGACTGGTGGTAGTACCGAGGGCTCGACAGAAGGCCTTCCAGACCTTAGAAGAAAACTGAGGTCCTCGATCCGACACAATGTCCTGGGGGATGCCGTGGAGTCGGAAGACATGGAGAATCAGGAGGTTAGCAGTTTCTGTGGCTGACGGTAACTTAGGGGGGGAAATTAAGTGGACGGCCTTGGAAAAATGGTCCATGACCATTATTATGGTGGTGTTTCCTTCCAAAGGGGGAAAGCCAGTAACGAAGTCCACTACTATGTGGGACCAGGGTCGGTGAGGAATAGGCAAGGGCAGACTTGACCCGCCGGGGGTTGGTGGAAAGCCTTGCTGCGGGCACAGACTGAGCAGGCTGAAACAAAGGCACGGGTGTCTTTGGTGGTTTTGGTGGATGGCCACCAAAACCACTCTCTTATGAAGAAGCATGCGGTGGAACCCAGGGTGGCAGGCAAATCTGGAGACTTGTAACACTTGTGAACGAACGGTGTCAAGCACAAACAATCGGTTTGGCGGGCCGTTGCTTGGGTCCGGATGAGAGCACTGGGCCTCTCGGACGAGAGACTCAACTCCCTATGTGACCGTAACCACCACAGGGAGGGTGAGAGGATGGTATCAGACTTGAGGGTGGGCTTCTCTGTGGTGGACTGACGGGAAAGGACATCGGTTTTGGTGTTATGTGAACTAGGGTGAGCGTGAAATTGGAGCTACGGCGCTGAAGGGCGGGCCAGGGGGTCAGGGGAAATGATGGAGTCTAAGCCGTTAGTCTCATCTCTAGTGGCTAGCTTATCCTGGATGTTATCTGCTAAACCCCGAAAAAAGGCGCTCTGCAGGGAAACGTCCCCCCACACACTCAATGCAGCAACAATCCGAAACTCCACTGCATACGCTGCGACGGAGCCGGAACCCTGACGAAGGGAGAGGAGCCTGCTGGATGCCTCTTTACCCTGAATTGGATTGTCAAATGTTTTCCTAAGCTCTGCTATAAAAACCGGGGAGGAAGTACAAATAGGGGACCCCCTCTCCCACAGAGCTATTGCCCACTGAGAAGCCTCGCCCATAAGTAACCCCATAATAACACCCATGCGTGACTTATCTGGGGCATAGATGACTGGTTGCTGTTGAAACACCAGGAAGCATTGCAGGAGGAATCGTCCACACGCTCCCAGGTCTCTGGAATTGCGTTTTGGGGTCGGGATGTAGGGCTCCCAGGCAAGCAGAGCTGGGGTGACGGGCACCGGAAGTGGCGCTGGTGGGGCAGCAGGAGGGGCAGATAGGTGAGCTTCGATTCGGTCCATTTGGGCCGTGAGTTGGGTCACACTAGAGTTGATCGTCCGTAACTCAGCCAATACCTCTTGGAGGGCAGACTCGTGAACAAGCAAAACACCCTGGGAAGCTTGTGCCTGGCCAAGGAGATCCAAGTTCACTAGGTCCATTATGGCCAGATTATTCTGTGAGGGTTTGATAGCTGGACCCAAGCGCAGACACGGAGAGGCAAGGTAGGGTGAATGTAAAAGGGTTTAATTGACAGAAGGTAGCTGGTGGGATGGTAAGGAGGAGTGCAGGCGGTGAGGTGGCGTGAGCGGTGAGGTGGCGTGAGCGGTGAGGTGGCGTGAGCGGTGAGGTGGCGTGAGCGGCGGCGATGAGCTAAAGTGCAGGAGACCTGGATACAGGGAACAAGGGTTAGTAAGAACAACACAATGCAAAGTACTTCTATCTGCTTTGTAAGTAGCCCGAGGGTTGCAGTACCACTGTAAATGGTGCAATAATCTGGCAACTGGAGAGGAGAAAGCCAGGGGCCGTGTCTACTACCGAACACTTTACGAAGTACACTGCAATACAGTGCACTATAACACAGTGCACTAACATATGTAGTGCACTGTGTTGCTGATAAGCGCTGTATCAAATGGAACACTTACGTTAACCAATTGGTGGAAGTGACGGATGCAACTCTGTTCGCGGCACCCGCGAAAATTAAGCCGGAAGTGACGTCCGCAAATCTGCTCGCGATACCTGCGAAACTAAAACTGACAAAATGAACGCACTTCTTACCCTATTTTTGTCCCTTGTGTTCCCCTTTCTCCAACCTATGTTGAAACTGCAACACCCCCACAATCGCGGTCGGGGGATATAAATAAATTAATAAAAAGCTGGCAAAATGGCTCCTCCTCTTCCGCTACGTAGCCAAGATGGCGTCCGTTCAGTGCGAGTAGTGTCCATCGCTTTACACTACATTTTTTGACCGTTTGCAGTGCACCATCCGGGTACTTTCAGTGCACTGAATTCTGCTGGTTTTGTCAGTGTGGCGCACTAAGCACTGAAAGTCAGTGCTCGAAGTGCGGTAGTAGACACGGCCATAGTGTTTTATCAGAAAGGAGTTGATGATTTAATAAAAGGCAGGTACCGCAGATGAGATGCAGGTGTGGAGATGATTGCCAGAAGCCACGCCCACAGTACACACACACACACACACACACACACACACACACACACACACACACACACACACACACACACACTGGGACAAAAGGAAAAACAAAAAAGGACATGAGTCACGGGCAAGCCGTGACACTTTACTGATCAGATGAGTGACGCTAAATTCCATTTAGCTACTTCAGTTTCAGGCTCATGGTATTGTTCATGTTGGCTCATTGTCACATTATCATGTTTTTTTGGGATACCTGACACCTTATTGTCAAAGGCCTGCACTCCTTTTCAACAGTGGAACGAAAGGGATTTAGCTCACAACTAAAGTCTGTCGGTGTACATTGACTCGTTTGATACGTAGTTCTTAATAATGGGGGAAGTTCTGTGTTCATAAGTGATTGTTCCAGGTTATTTTAAAGCTGCTAGTCCCACTACCACTCCTTTTAACAATACTAGTGCCTTTGCGTCGGACGATGGCTAAGGCTCTCAACTCCAAATATACCCCTCCCTGTAGGAAGGTTCTCTAAGTTACATTTGTTGTAGTAAAGTCAACAACAATGAGTTATTTAAACATTTCTGCTGTTGCTGTTCAAGGAGGACCATCTGTTTAAATATAAATAATAAAGCAATGTTCCTTCTTTTTTAATTGTCTTTTTTTGTTTTACCAATAAGTGTTATCGATAAAATACAGAGGAGAGTCCTGTAAAAATGTATATCTGCCTCATAGATAAGCCAAAAAAGCAACAAAATGAAGTTGTGGGCCCCGTATGTTACAGTGACCACAAATGAGCTAAAACCGGCAGCTCTGGATGAATGTAACCGTCCAGCATTTTCCAGTCAGGATGGCTGTGTCAGGGATAAGCCATCCATTTCACCCCTTAATTATTCTAACCAGGAACATTACTGGCTCACCATGACTGGAGGGAACTCCCTAACAGGATCTTCATCATAAAATTCCAATCCAAGCTCTCGGCTGTTCGTCTGATAATACCCATTTAATAACCAAGCCATCAATCTCATCTACCTATTCCACACTATTTATTTCATAGTAAATAGAATGGGGACTCCCAATCATATTTGTCATAGCAGGGGTCATTTTTATGTGTTCCGTTGATATTGCAATCGTTTTAGCGGGCTAACTCCTGTGTAAACTAAACCTACTTCAAAGCACAAAGAAAGATATGCAATACCCACTGACAAAGAGGCAAAACTTGGAACACTAACTAACGATGGTGGACTCATGTTTTCTGTTGTACACAGCAGCAGCAGAAGAAAAACAACAATGGATGAGGCGGGACTCAGACGGTGCACGCACTCTGCAGGTGAGTTTACACTGAAGGTGAAGGAAAGAATCTGATGTTCAAATGTCACGGCTCATATGTTAATGGGTGCTGTGTGGTTAGGATACGAAACCCTGTCTTGTCATCACACGGTTCAGTGGGCTGGTTTGACATGCAGTCCGGACCACTTCTGAATGTGGTTCTCCTTGGGTTAGGGTGAACTAACAGCACAAAGCTCAAGGTCATTTGTGTTTCGTTTCACTTGGTCATTCAAACCACAAGCGCCATAGAAGTAGTTTTGTAGAGAATAAAAGGAATAAAGCGCTGCCTACTTTCTCTCCTATGCACACCGGACCAATTATCGATTGTGGTTTTCTGTTTTGATTGGTTTAAAAAGTTGCAAAGTAGTTGGGAGAAATAAAGAAGAAAAGAAAGTGAGCTTTTGGGGACCAGAAGATATCGTTCATGGAGTGGAAAAGGAACATGTCTAACAAACCAAAACAAGCTGTGGGAATCGGCCCGAAGACAAGAGTCCACTTCCACTGACAAGTCTTTAGATAAGAGCTGCCGAACCCACAGCTCCCATGATGCTACCTTGCACACTCCTTCCTCCAGACGGTATGAACGCAAGTTAGTTGCACACACGTCCTCCCGCTCTCCAGGCCTTTTGGAGGTTAGATCAACCAAGCCAAGCTCACCTCTGAAACCATATAAATCTTTTTTTCTCCAATGACGCAGGAATTGGTCTCATGGAGCAGCAGGTCACAGTAGGAGACATGGGAACCTTAAGGCTGGTGTTTGTGTCTTTTTGTCTGCCTGTCTGCGTGTCTGCGTGCCTGCGTGCGTACAGCATTACCTCAATCATGTCTTGTAATAGTGTGAGGTCAGAAACAGAGACGGGAGGAAAGAATAGGAAGGGATAAATATACAGGAAAGTGCAGAAGGAGATGACAGAAGTACGAGACTACTTTATTCGCAACTATTATTATTTTTTAACTCGTTAAGTAAATTTCACAGAGCCAAGTACTACAATAAGTTAAAGAACACGTGATGGCATTTTTAGGATGTAAAATGAATTAAATTGCACCAAAACACACTGCTAACTTTACTTTAGTGTCAAAACGTTTAAGAGTTTAAACTATTACCACGAAATGTTTTGCATTAATAAATAAATAAAATAATAAATGAATATTGTCTAAGTTAGCTTCCAGGTGGCCGCCATGATAAGCGCTGTTTAAATTATATAAATGCGAAGCTATGTTGCTTCAATGCTTCATTTCTTAGCTCCTTTAGCACAGGAAACAAGGTAATGGTGCCCCACTATTCCTTGCAGCGGCAACATTTAAAGCGACACGCCTTTCGGCCATCCATAAAAACTAACTGTACCTTTCAGAGGTTTAACATTATTTTCATAAAGCCGTAAACTAATGGGATTCATGTTGATGAATATGAATAGGCTGTGACAAACATTTTGTTTTATTTCATATGTATTTATTTTTGAACATGTAAAATAACAACAATAAAATAAATAAAGTGAACATTAAATTTAGCAAACTGTTGATAAAATCAAATCAATGGCAGAATCAATAACTTCTTTAATTCACTTCTTAAAACCCATTTTTTAGAATTGCTTTTAAGTGATAGTGTCCTTTTATGTTCTTTTAGTGATACATGTGTGGTACATGTTATGTACAGTGAAATTAATCAAACAAAAACATATGTTTGTACAGTGTCTGCGATGCGGAAAACATCGTGAAAGCCGCTGCATGCCGTGCTGTTCGTAATGTTTATTTAGCGCTTAAGAAACTTATACATGTGTTGAAAGCACTCATAATTATATGACAGTACACCATACATATCATTATTGTATAACATGATTACAGTGGACTCATGATAAGAATACTTATCACTGCTTCAATTGATTGAGTTTCTCATTATAAGTAATACATACATACTGATGCGCTCGTACACATGGTAATCTACACCTACATGAATATACAAGGCCCTATTTCTCATACCTGGTTTAACTATAGGTTATGTCGGTTCCACGAAGGTGGATTCTTCCTCAAACAGTCTTGTTCATTATATCCAGATCCAGTCCACAGGATAATTGCACATCTTCGTTCCTCTTCAGAAGGCTATATTGGAAAATTAACTCAGAGAAACAGCATTTCTTTTCTCTGCTGACGAGCAGAAGATGATCATGACTACATATGAAGAATTTAAGTCCATAATCATGGCAAAATTGTAGCAAATTCAAAGCGTAGCGAATATTCGCAACACTTCCTGTTGTGAATGCAGCATAACGCCACCTCCGCCGGTCGAGCTGGAGTCGCATAAGCATCGCAAAATATCAGACAAGTAAATGTGTCAGTGTTGGGAAAATGTATCGACTAATTTTAAGTGCCTCATCACCGCAATCAATCAGATTATATTCATTCAAATGTTCCTGTTGGCAGTAGTATACAAATGAGTATATACTTATGAGCATATATCTACTGTCATGTAGGTGTGTGTAGAAATTAAATCAGTTGAAGCAGTACTAAGTATTCTTATCATCAGTCCATCGTAATAATTTTCTACAATAATGATATGTAATTTGTCATATAATTATGAGGGCTTTCAACACATCCATAAGTATTTTTAAGCACTAAATAAATGTTATTAAGAGCACAGCATGCAGCGGCTTTCACGATGTTCTCCGCATCGCGGACACTGTGCAAACATGCACCACTCGCAAAAAGCGAGCTGCAGCATTGCGCTTTTTTTTTTGCACAATCCTTCTGTGATCCAGTCTGCATACAGTATGTATACAGTATGTGAGACGGCCAACACTCGGCTGTGCCGGGTGGTGTACAATGTACGGCTTCAGAAAGTCTTGTAAATAAATGAGTTCTTGTCGTCAGAATTGATAGCACTCATACAGGAAGTCGTCATGACGTAAGAATGGATTTTGGCAATCTGGAAGAACTCTCTCCCTATAAAACTAATATAACTAATATTGCTCCTCCATCAATGAGGAAGAGAGATGCTTTTTGTCCAGTGGCAATGGCCAACATCGAGTGAACTTTCACTAAACCTGCTCTGGAGCAGGTTAGGAGATTTCAATTTGCCATGGTGATTTATCTAAACTTGCTTCGAGAAACCAAAAAGCCTGATCTACGTCATCTTATCTTGGAAATTATCCAGCTATATCAGTATGTCAGGTACAAGGAACAGGGCCCTGCTCTTAATTTTGCTGTGTTTATGTGTGTGGAGGTCAGAGGTGTGAGTGTGGGTCCTCTGCTGCTTCCTTGTGGTCAGAGCAGGTATAACCACTTCCACATGTCCCCCCCCCCCCCTCTCTCTCTCTCTCTCTCTCTCTCTCTCTCTCTCTCTCTCTCTCTCTCTCTCTCTCTCTCTCTCTCTCTCTCTCTCTCCCTCTCTCTCTGCATGTCACAGCTGGGTAATGTGTACAGCTGTTACCATGGTTACAATAGTATTTGTGTGCCGCTGATTGGTTACAGATGCAGCTGAACGTTTCCACTTGTTGGTTGTAAGTTGGTTGTTTAAGACTGCTTGCAACACCCAAAGCATCATGGGAATTATAGTTTCATAACAAAAAAGGACTTTTCTTTTCTTATAACAACTACATTATCCCCAACGTATAATTATGAATAATATATGGTGTTATAGTATGGCTCTGATTTATAACAATAATCTTAGCAACTCTGATGAATAAGAGGGTTTAACTTTTGCTTTTTGTTCGCGCACATAGGTGTGACTGACGTTTAGAATTGAAGCTTATCTGTAATTACCAAAAGCGCTGGAGTGTAACGCTCGGGCTCACCCAGCAGTCGACTCCTCTGAACTTCCTTCTTTCTTTCTCTCAATTCCAGCTGTGTGTGTGTGTGTGTGTGTGTGTGTGTGTGTGTGTGTGTGTGTGTGTGTGTGTGTGTGTGTGTGTGTGTGTGTGTGTGTGTGTACACTCATGTCTGTCGAGGCAGCAAATGGATGAGAGGGAATTTGTTTCATAAAGTGAAGGACAGATGTGATGGTTGTGTATGAAAGAGAGAGAGAGAGAAATGGAAAATAAAAAGCAGAGAGAGTGGGAGGGATGGATGGAGGGAGGGGCCACCTTTTTCAACAGATGTGGGCAGAAAGGGCTCATTTTTCCAAACCAAACTGCAGCGAGAAGGAACACGGCAATACGTAGACGTTTAATGGATTACACGCCTTGAACTGAGGACATGCTGGACTATTTTATTTTTTGTTCTAACCTCACGATAAACACTCGACCGAGTCCGGAATCTGCGACACCAGAGTTAAAGGTTGATTCGACCACATCTCGCTCATCTTCTGCGGCTCCATTAGTCGTTCATGCACAGTTGATTAGTGCTGTTTCTTTTTTTCTCTCTCTCATCGTGTGAAGAAAATCAACAGCCTGCAGCTCTGGAAAACAGTTGGATTTTTATTTTTTTTGTCTTTGGGAACTCCACCCTCAACTGCTCTTATTTTATTGTTTTTTCCCTGACTAAGTTGCATTCAAGAGAGAAAGGTGACCCGGCAAAAAGAGAGAGAGGAAGAGCGGTAGTTTGGGATTCATCCTGTGAAATGGTCGCGTGTTAACGCGACGATCCTCGGCTGCAGGCGGCATGTACGAGAGACACAAGCGGAGGTACAGCTTCTGTGCCAAGGGAGAGAGGACTGTGGATGTAGTGTTGATAAAGGTAGGAGTGTGTGTGTGTGTTCGTGTGCGTGCGCGCGTTAGTGACACGGCTGTTGATATGGCGCCACTGTTTGTATGGGGCATAGTGTGTGTGTGCGTGCGCGTACATAGACAATATTAATAGGTAAATCAGTGGGTTTGAGAGTATTTGAAAAAAAAAAATATTTTTATTTCCCTGTTTTTATCCCACATCTTTCTAAATTTTTTGATTTCTTTTTTCCCTTTTTTTTTCTTTCAAAAGACAAAAAGGCACAAATCAGGAAATCAACATATACATGGTCAAATGAAACAATTAATATTGTCCCAGCATTAACGCATGCATCCTTAACAAAGATTTTTTTTTAAATAATATGATTCAACAATATAAAATATAACAAAAGTAATTCAAACAAAGCTAAAAATACAACTTATTGAGTTACATTTTTAAGAAGTCATAGTCTCGCAGGTCATACTTAATGTAAATTTCTTGCTAGAGTCTTGCATATTTTTAAATGTGTGTGTTCGGCAACCAATACGGAGGCCTCCATTAACTCTTCATTCCATTTATATACAGGCTTTTATCAAATTGACTCTGTCCAAGCTGGGATAAACATTTTGTGAGTTATGGGACTTCTACTTTCCCATCACGCTTTGGTGTGACGCAAACACAAAGTTCAGCGTTGCCATGGATGGTCCTTGCTTCCCTTGCTCATTGCATCCCCTCCTCTTGCATCCTTCCATGGACAGAGCAAAGGAAG
>NW_027176220.1:155000-162500 GCF_023055335.1 Clinocottus analis | reverse complement strand
GAACCATCACCATTTTTATGTGTGAGTGGCTGAATTGGTTCAGACCTAAATGAGACGTCATCACTGGTTGCATGAAGATGGAACCCACACTATCACTAATTGCAGAAGTAGAAACATTTTTTGGAAAAAAAACAGGAAAATCGATTTGCAGACAGAAGAGTCTGCAATTTGCGTTTTAAAGCACACAAAAAAGCAGAAGTAGCATGTTTAGACATTTCTCAGTAGCTTGCGCAGCATAGACGTGCTAACACTAGTTAATGATGTGCTAACGTGCTATTAGCGCCACAGAAATGTATGGTCCTTTCTACGACTCCGGGTAACGAGTATTACTATTACGCAACGTTTAACTTCACTAACTCCAAATTCACCAATCCAGCCTGAGAAGAAAGACAATATGAAGCGAGCGCATGAGAGTCTGTGGAGCGCTTATTTATTTGTATAATTGTTTTAATTACCTCCTTGAAAAGAAAGCGATTGTTCAACTTGAGGGGTTCATCCTAATAAATGTCTCCACTTCATTTCCTGTGTCTTTTTGTCCCCTCCAGCCCAAAAACCCGCCCCCCTTCGTTGGACACAGGGACAGGGTGGGAGTCTCCCGGTCCTCCACCGACAATGCATCGGCACAGGGAGCGCTGAGTTCCACTGAAGGGGCCTTGTCGGTGGGCACCCTTGATGCTGTGACCCCTCGAAGCTCCAGACTGTCCTGGAAGTCCGAAACGGATGACCGAGGTAAAGCCGTTTGGTCATTTATTTTTCCCAACAGAAACAGTCCTTTGTTTATCTAAAATTATTCCAGAAAGTTATTTGTATTTAATAACAATAAGACAAATTGCTAAACGAACACTTGGTTTCCCCCTTTTAGCAGAACCATCAGGTCTTTTGCATTTTCTCCACATTTCCCATTTTGCCTGTGAAATAATGTGAAACATTTTTGTAAAGTGGTATATATGATATTTTTTAACAAATCTTGGTATTTCATTTTAAATGTATAAAAACAGAAAACTTTACAAAAAGCTTTTGCGCCCCCAAGTTCCAATTAAATTATATTAAAATGAACTCTTAGCTTGTATCTCAATAACCCATAAATATAGATTTTTGTCTTTGCTTTTCCATTCATACAAAATATTTATATGTTTAATTTCTATTTCCATTCTGTAATTTATTTAATGACTTGTATTTTTTTTACTTTGCATCGCTTTAATTCTAAATGTACATCTAAATGTTTTTACACACAAGTTCTGCCTCATATGTTCCTACGGTAATAATGAGAAAACATCCTGCAAGAAACACCAAATGGTTTATCGGAAGCTGCTGATTTAGAATAAATGTTTTGTGTGAACAGTACACAACACATTCCGTTTCCCTCAAAAGGGAAAGTGATGTGGAGGCCCGTCACCTCTCTACTGTCTCTATCTAATAAAATCATATACGCCCCCAAAAATAACCTTAAAAAAAAGCGAATGTATTTGCAGGGGATAATAGTTTTGTGTTTCTGTTATGAATACCAGGAGGAGGAGGCGAGACAGGAGGAGTAGAAGAAGAAGAGAAAAAAGACCAGCTTCCAGAGAACCCCGTCCATTCTGCCGTCTTGCGAGCCTCCATCTGTTCCTTGTCTCCATTTCGTCGTCACAGTTGGGAGCCTGGCCGGAACAATGCCGATGCAGAGACTGACACCGACAGATGCAGGTTCGGATTATTAAATGTAGTCCTTATGGCACCAGAGAGTAAACCCCGGAGCGTCCCACCCAATCAAACTCCCTTGGGACCGCTGAGCAGCTGCTGCCATCTCACAACATCTGATCTCATCTGTCTCATCTCTAGTCTGTTCTTTCACCTCCTCCACCATTGTCAATATAGATGAGGAAAAACATTTGTATTGATTGTCCACATCTATCGTCATTGATTGTCCACATCCATTGTCCATAAAATACCTCACGTAACACTTTAACCAACTTTAGTTTGTGGTGTGGAAGCACGAGCTCTTCATCCAAGCAAAAATAACTTTGTAGCATTCTAAGATACTACACTAATAGAAACAAGACGGAGATCCTACAGGGTTCTTGGGTGAACACGGAGTTAAACAGCTTTTTTAAAATACTTAAAACACAACCAAATCATAGCCTGTGTATGAGAAGTGGACGTAGTCATCGTGATGTCACACTTTGGTTTGTGGGCTGATGTTTAGAAGCTTCGAGTTCGACAAGTTCAGCTTCGCCATCTTGTTTTCCTGCCTAGCAGAAGTTACTATATTTGAAACGCTAAGGAGTGATGTAGAGATGCCGTGAAGGCCTCTGTTAGCAACCTGTCAATCACAGTAAGCCTGCCTTAAAGCATAGTTCTCTTTATGGTCTATTGACTTTAAATGGAGCAGAATTTAAGACTTGAAACTATTCGCATGGACACTCGTCAAATCGCATCCAATAACGTGTGGATGTATTTTAGTTTAAGGGAAAAACGTGTTTCACTTGAAGATATTGCGTGAACACTTCCCTCACTTTTCTTTCCTCTGATGGTCCACCTATCCCTTCTTTCAGCTTGTTGAAGAGTCCGTCAGGAGAGGTGAAGAAATCCAAGCCCCTCCTCCACCGGAGAAGGTACACCCTTATCCGTCACACGCACAGTCCTTCTCTCCCGCTGCTGTACATTGTGTGTTTTCCCTCGCTCAAGCCCCTAATACGATGGTGAGTCACTGTCCTTTTCATTTCCACACGGGACAGTCAGTAACTCAGCACGGGATTCAATGAGTTCTTCCAAATTAGTCACTAATGACCAGAGCGCTTCAGACACACGGTGGAAACTCTGTCTGGAGGACAAGAATGTAGAAATTAAGCTGAGCATTGTTGTCTTTTATGGGTGGAGCGTCATCTTTCCAGCCTCAGACTAGTCACATGAATGTCTATATACACACACACACACTCACACTCTCCCAGTACCATGCACAGTCTCCAATGGAGAAGTCATTAATGGATTAAAAGAAGTAGCAGCACTAGTAGACACGACCAAGGCGTAAGGTTGACCATTTACTTGGTATAACTTTTAAATCTAAACACTTGCGCATGCACACTCATTACATAGCAAAACCTGCTCACTCCATCTTCCCCTTTTAAACTGATACATTCAGGATCTTTACAGAAAACGTACATCATATGTTAATAAAGCCTTATGCGGATTTTACTAACAAGGTAGGGGATAGCTGGCACCTTTACCATCTGTAAACATATGCATAGGTAAACTAGCTAAATGAACTTCATATTATATATTATTTTTTTCATTTTTTCATTTTTTACATATGAACACAGTACATAGCCTAACTGAGAGGTAGGGTGGACTGCCTAATCCTCTCTGTTGTGGTTCGGAGGTTATTCTGCTCCGTGTAAACACTTTTCACAGGCTTGACTTCTCTGCCAACCCTGGTGTGTATGGCAGAGTGGGGCTGGCTTCCAGACGGTGAAGGCACCACTCTCAAATGAGAACAGTTTCTTCGGAGACTGCCTGACGAAGTTTGGATCACGTATGAACGTGGTGTCCCTGCTGAGCCAGAAACGACTCCTGTGTGTGATACATGCCGTATCCAGACTCTCTGACCTGGCTGGAGTGGTGGTGTCTCCGTGCTTTGTGTCGTCTGTTGTATCCTTCAGCCTGTTGTCCTTTAAGCTCCTGGTCTTTCAACTCAAAAGCTCTCAAGTCTGGCCATGCTAGTTAAAGAGTGCTTGGACAGACTGGAAGGAGTGTTTGGATGTTGCGCCCCATCAGGAGCTGCGCTGGTGATACTCCATGGGGAAAAGGAGTTGCTCTGTATGCCATAAGCGCTTTGCGAGGGTCCTTCTGCAACAAGGATTTCACAGTCTTTACTGCACGTTCAGCTTCCCCAGTGCTTTGTTGGTAACGGGGGCTACTGGTAACATGTTGGAAGTTGTAGTCCTTAGCAAACTCAGCTAACTCTGCGGCAGCAAACTGCAATCCGTTGTCTGTGACAAGTGTATCTGGCAACCCATGGCGGCTAAAGATGGTTTTCATTTTCTTAATCACCGCTGTTGCTGAAGTGCTTGTGAGAATGGCAACCTCAATGTAACGTTAGTAGTAATCAATGACTACGAAATATTAACCCTTCTTCCACTCAAACAAGTCAGCCGCTCGCCGTTCCTATGGGTGTAATGGCAAGGGTGTGGTCATCAGAGGCTCTGTGGCATTTTTCTTCAGTGGCACTGCTTCATGAGCCCTGGCCATGCATTTCACCATGTCTTGGTGACCCTGGTGAATTTTGTCCAAGATGTTCTGTTGCATGCTTGCTGGAATCAGTATTCTCCTTACTTTCATTAATAGGCCATCCACCATCAGCAGGTCATTTCTGTATTGCCAAAAGTGCTTCAACTGTGTCGCAGAACTGTTTGTTTCCCACCCTCTGTAGTTCAGGGAGGACAGCTGCTTACTTATCTTCTTCTTGTGCTCTTCGTATTTGTAGCAACTTCTCAGGTGAGGCTGGGAGTTGCTGAATGACCTCGATTTGAGCGGTCACGTCATTCTGGAGCGAAAGGGATTCCTCTATTGCAGTACACAGGAGATTGGCCATCTGAGCTCTGCGAGGTTAAGGGAAAATTTTCCTACATAGTTGGCCAACCCCATGAAGCGTTTTATGTCGGCCACATCTTTGGGTGGCGGCATCTCTCTGATCACCCTGATCTACTCGTATGCCCTCTGAACTGAAAATGTGTCTGAGAAATTTGACCTGTTTCACTGCAAACTGACATTTGTCATTCAGAGTCAATCTTCGCTGCTGCAGTCTTTGCACTCTGTCATCATGCTCTTTGGGCATAGTACCCAACACCAGGATGTCATCTGTATGACACAAAGTTCCCTCCAGTCCGTCAAGCATCTGTGTCAATTGCTTCTGAAAGTGTTCCGGTGCGGATAATATTCCAAAGGAAAGCCGATTAAAACAATAACGGCCTGTCGGTGTGATGAAGGTGGTGAGTGGAGCTGAGTCTTTGTACAAAGGCACCTGCCAAAAACCCACAGTGGCATCCAGTTTGGAAAAAATCCTAGCTCCAGCTTGCTTAGCTAGCGTCTCGTTGACAGTTGGAAGAATATGTCGCTCCCTCCAAACATTTTCGTTCAGGCAGGTTAGGTCAACACATATGCGCAGAGCACCACTCTGTTCCTCTATGTGAGAAATTCCACCCATTTTCTCCATCCTTTTTAATTCTTCTTGAACTTTTCCTCTTAAGGGCAATGGTACACGGCGTGGCATAGAGATGGCCAAGGGAGTGGCATTTTCTTTTAATTTAATTTTGTATTCTCCTTCTAACTTAGCTAAGCCACTGAACACTCTAGGATTTTGCTCTTTGTAGCTTACCTAAGCTGTTGTGATCGCTTGCACTGGGCTGAGCATTTAGAGGTCCTGTATAGCTGGTAAGCCAAGCAAAGGTGTCACTAAGCCTGGCACAACATACACCTGCTGCTTCGCTTGAGTTCCGTTGTGGCTAATATCCACAGTAAAATGTCCCTTCGCCTCTATGGGAGTGTTACTTGGTCAACACAGTATTTTTGTTATCGGTAACAGCTTTCCATGTCGCTTTTACGAGTACAAATTTGCCGGGATAGCCGTCACTGCAGCGTCTGTGTACAACTTGAACGTCATCTGCTGACCATTCACTGTGACCGACTTCTTCCAGAACGTGTTGGATTTTGTACCATTCACTGTGCCCAGAAGCAATGTCTCAACGCTTTTATCAAAGTCACTTTCCTTGATTTCCTCCATTCTCATTTTAGTTTTGCAGACGGCTGCGAAATGTCCCCCCTTCTTACATTTCTTGCACTCAGCAGTGCACGCGGGACATGCATTCAGTGTGTTTTCATGTGTTGTTTCACATCTGCCACATCCAGTATTTGCATAGTTTTGCACTGTTCTGTCCTTTTGTTTAAAACCACTTTCTCCATGTGAAGAGTATTTCTGTCTGAACTTGAATCGAACTGCATTCATGTTTGCATCCGTGCTTTCCATGCTACTCCGTCTTAATGCAGGCTGTTGCTTTTAAATTTCCTCTCTTTGACGGATTTTCGTGATAGTTTTCACGAGAGTCAACTCAGAATCTAGCTGTAACTTCTCTGAAAGTTTGTGGTCTCTGATACCTATGACAAGGCGATCTCTGATCCTCTTATCTCCGAGAATTCCATACTGACAATGCTCAGCCAGTTTTTGCACAGCAGTAATAAGCGCTTCAACCCTCTCACCGGGCTCCCGGCAACGTTTGTCGAATTTAGCTCTTTCGTAGATCACGTAATGCTTGCATATGAAATGTTTATCAAAAGCATGCCTTACTTTGTCGTATTTTTTCTTGTCCTCTTCTGACAGATCACACAGGACGTGACCTTTTTTAAAGCACAGCCGCTTAAAAAACGGCTTGACAAAAACGCGCCGGTCGTTTTTTTAAAAAAAGCGCTGTGACAGAGGAGCTGCGCATTTAAGCGCGCTTAAAAGTTGAGAATCTATTAAAACGTGCCATCCATCCATCCATTTTCCGCCGCTTATCCGGGGTCGGGTCGCGGTGGCAGCACACCCAGCAGACCGACCCAGGCTTCCCTCTCACCCGCAACATTTTCCAACTCGTTCTGGGGGACCCCGAGACTTTTCCAGGCCAGCTGGGAGATATAATCCCTCCAGCGTGTCCTGGGTCTTCCCCGGGGCCTCTTACCAGTTGGACGTGCCTGGAAAACCTCTAATGGGAGGCGTCCAGGAGGCATCCGGATTAGATGCCCGAACCACCTCAGCTGACTCCTTTCGATACGAAGGACTAGCGGCTCGACTCCAAGCTCCCTCCTGATGTCCGAGCTCCTTACCCTATCTCTAAGGCTGAGCCCGGCCACCCTACGGAGGAAGCTCATTTCGGCCGCTTGTATCCGCGACCTCGTTCTTTCGGTCACGACCTAGAGTTCGTGACCATAGGTGAGGACGTTCGGTTGGCCTCAAAGAGGTTCTGGCAAACCATCCGGCGGATCAGAAAGGGAAAGCAGGGCCTACCCCAGGCTGTTCTCAGTGGGGGAGGGGAGCTGCTGACTCGGACTGGGGACATCGTCGGATGGTGGAAAGAGCACTTTGAGGAACTCCTAAACCTGGCCAACATGTCCCCTGGGGATGGGGCAGCGCCTGAAGAACTTGGGGTGGGTGCACCCATATCCCTGGCAGAGGTCACTAAGATAGTTAAAGAGCTTCTTGGTGGCAAGGCGCAGGGGGTGGATGAAATCCGCCCTGAGATGCTGAAAGCGCTGGACATTGCTGGGCTGTCTTGGCTGACACGCCTTTTCAGTGTCGCATGGGGGTCGGGAACAGTGCCCATGGACTGGCAGACCGGGGTGGTGGTTCCCATCTTCAAGAAGGGGGACCGGAGAGTGTGCTCAAACTATCGTGGTATCACACTACTCAGCCTCCCAGGAAAAGCTTATGCCAAGGTGCTGGAAAGGAGACTCCGACCGCTTGTCGAACCTCGGATTCAAGAGGAGCAG
>NW_027176220.1:120000-147500 GCF_023055335.1 Clinocottus analis | reverse complement strand
TGTCCTCTTTACTTCCTGTAGGGGGCAGCGCATTCTCCAGTAACTCCGGGCCGCTGGAATACAGGTAAGAAGGACAAACTGATACGGCCAAAATAGTTTTACTGTATTGTTGGTAATTGTTCTGCCTTATTACATTTTAAGTTCACTGCGTAAGACTATACTTTCCAAATGCAGACTGTAATTTAATGAATGGTTCCCTAATTCAGCTGATTCCCGCCTCTGTACCGGTGACAGCAGGATTGTTCGCATGAAAGCAATAGCTCTCAACCGGTAGGGAATTTGGCACAAGCTTGATTTGATTTTGGTGGTTGTTGGAGCCAAAATGGGATTTATTATGTGATAGAAGCACTGGGTGAACGTAGTTTCTTTATTTGAGTACAGGATGGCACATTCACTTCAAGAGGGCATGAAAGGAAGTGCCGGGTGATGGGAACAGGTGTGTGTGTGGATGAGAAGCACAATAGTTTTTTACCGTACTCATGTCAACCTGCTGATGTTTTATCATGAAATAAATGGCCAAAGGATACACATCGACCTGAATATTGGATTTGTTGTTGCAGAACACGCGTCCGAACATGTTCTCCTGTTCGCCCACCTAGTGGCTCCAAACTGTAAAATTGGTTAAGATCTGTGCCTCTAAAGTGGTCAATAGTCAAGATCACAGTAACCTCATCGCCGTCATATCTTCATATACACAAGCTCTCAGGCACGCGTTGATTTCATCAAATTTGTCGCAAATGTCCTCTTAAAATTAAAGATAAAACATAGATTGTTTATAAGAAGTGGACATAGTCACTCTGAAGTCACCTAAAAATAATTTCAACATATACATTAAAGTAAATGCAATCTTTATTTGCCAATATAAGGACTAGGATTTTGAAGCCTAAAAAGACACGAGAGGGTGGAGCTCAGTATAAACGAACACATTTTTGGCGACCAAAAAGGTTACAATTAACTTTCATGAAGTAAAGTTTTGATTCTAAATGGACCATCATTTACTAAATGAACGTCAAGACGTATTGACAAAGATTGAAACCATAAACTGTTGTCAACATGAATGTTTACTGAGAGAATAAATCAAAAGAGAAGTAGAGTAATATTCTCATAGACTTGTTTTACAATTTGACTTGTTTTTGCAAGGCACTTCATTGGCTTCACTTTTCAGTACTGGAGGTTGTCGCTCTGGCATGAATTGATCTGAATGCGGTGGTTAAAAGTCACTGTGACTTTTATAAAACAGGTTTTTGGCCACATTTTAAGATATAGTAAGATATTTCATATTCTAATTATGAGAATTTCACACAAATAACAGGATGAATTTATGTGATCATATTTTGGTTGGACTTGGATGTGAACTGCAACTTGACTGGTTGGAGGTGGCCCCAGTTCAGTAACTAAAATAAATAAAAAGTACCGTGTTTTATCACAGATAGAAGTAACAAAATTTACTCAAGAGCAAAAAATATTCCATTCAATTAAAATGAGCAGACTTTGTTATATTTATTAAAGCGGCTCGGCTTCAATCGTGTGTATGTGTGTCAGTATTTCAGAGGAGGAGCCAGGCCCTCTGCGGAGCGACATTGAGACAAAAGGTGGACCTAAAATCAGCCGGACGTTCAGCTACATCCGCAGCAAGATGACCAAGAAGAGCAAGGTGAGAACACCTGCGGCGACCTGAGCCCTGCGCACCATGTGTATTGTATTTGGTTGTTGAGAGAGCTGCCATGTGTTTGTTGTTTGTTTGTTTATTGAATGTTGAGAAGGGGAGTACCTGTTGTTTCCGAAGGCCCGAAAAACAGAAATTTATTCCGTTGTCTGACACCCCAAAAAACAAACGCCTCAGGCCCTTAGCATGAAAAATACAAACAAAAGCACACGGCTAATTATTATGCAGAATCATTCAAATATTTTGTATGACATCAGTTGTAGCAAAAGCAAACGTATATTACAAAAAACGAATGAAACCAATTTGATGATCGCCAAGTGTCCTTCAGCTATACTGTGTGTGCAGTGGATCTCTACGAGGAAGTAACAGACGTGACCAGCCTCATGACCGCTGGTATGATTGAGAGCCATCAGGTGTTTTTTCACACACAACAGAGTGGATTGTGTCTTCATTGGTCCTGTCGTTCCTGCAGCATCATCATCGAAACAGCTCTGAGGTTTTCTTAATTCCCTCCAGATGGCTTACTAAGTCCATGACATTTCTGTCGCTGCTGTGCTCACTTCTTTTAATTAATTCAGATAATTCAGAGTGTTTTTCAAGGACCAGCTTAACTTAGCAAGGATGGAACCACCTCATCAGACCAGACACGTGCCCTGTATTACATTGGCAGCGGGTGACCTTTCCAAATTATACTTCGAAATTAGATTCATCAACTATGACGAGCTTGTGATTTTAGCCCAGAATCACCATATTGGATATACAGTCGGACTTTGAAGAGACTGAACTGGATCAGAAGACAAATATACTGATTTGAATGAGGTGACGTGGTGTGCTAAGTTCGATTTTTTTTCTTGTAAATTTACCACTTTAATTTCAAAGTTTATCTTCATTTTTTAAACTCCAGAAATGTATAAGCATGGAATTTTTCTGAATTCTCCACACTTCCCCCAGCATTTAATAATATTTTCTTAAACGGACCTTATGCAAGGTCGTAAATACCACTCAGGGCACTGTCTTGTCAAACATGTGCATCCTCATTTTAGAGTGGTGAGTTTTTACATCAAAGGAAATCAAGATGACATAATGGAGCTCTAAGGCTTGTTCTTACAAGCAGTGCCACCATTAATAATACTGGTGGCACTGCTTGGGGCACTAATTAGATAGAGGACACATACCATAGTTGTTTTCTCACATGGCATCAGGGTGCAATAAGGAGGAATGCATAACGTTGACATTGGAGCCCGATTCAGCACGTTGACTGATCACTGGCGCACTTCGACACGTACCACTCATTAAACAGCAAACGCCACAGCTGTGATGATGTGAGCGCTGTAAGGACCTGGCGTGTTAAGAAGTGTTTGTGTCTTTGATAAAAACACTCAAAGGTATTCTCTATGTCTCAGGATATATTGGGACACGCTGACCCTGTTGCCAATGACTCAACGCAATCAAGACTTTATGACTGTTTATAGGAAGTGGACGACGTCACTGTGACACACCCATTGGTTTGCGGAATACTCTTTTGAAAGTGTTCAAATTGGAAGACAAAATAGACGAACAACTCTTGGATTGGAGTAGCAAGCCGCGCTCGCTCCAAAACTGTCACTAAAAAATGACCCACCTTAGCTTTAAATCAATATAATAATGATGAAATGACAGAAAGCAAGGACCAAAAACAACATCTTTTAAAAAGAATCAATAAACAGTCGAAGTCCCTAAATATTTTCTCTAATTTGATTTTCCATGTCTTTTTGTTGCTTCCAGGAGAAGGAGAGGAAAGGGGAGAGGGAGCGGGAGTGTAAAGAGAGAGAAAAGAAGAGTACAAATGGTCACCTCTTCATCGCAGTTAGCCCCTCTCCGTCAACGGCCTGCCAGCACTGCATCAAACTCCTGCACAACAAGGAAACTTTCCTATGCAACAGTAAGAACATTTGCGCTTCGCCCCTCTCTCCTTCCATTTAGTTCTTTACCTCCTCCTCCTTCTCTTTCTTCCCCCTTTCATTCCTCCTCCTCATCTATGGCCACCTCTTCCTCTTGTAGTCTCTTCCTTCACTAGTTTCACCGTGATGTGTCCCTCATTTCCCTTTAACTCTGCATGTGTCACACTAGGAAACCAGATACGGAATCAATCCTTCAGCCTTATTAGTCCACAGAGTTTGTAAAAAAGAAACACATACATTTCCAAATATAGCGGAAGCCGGTGACTATTTTGATTTTGGTTGCTAAAAGGTTCATTTTCTTTAAATAATAATAAGTTAAGTGAGACTAGCTGTTACTTGTATTACAGTAATCAATATGCCATCGCTCCTCAACCAAAGTTATCAAACAAAGAAAACATAGAAATAATACAGAAACTCTTTTCCTCCTCCCATCCTTGTCCTTCTAAACATATACTGCGTGACTGAAGCTCATAAAGTTAGGACAGAAATCTTTCATTGATGTTGACTTTGGCCTGTGGACAAAGGCTGATTGTTAACTTTTTAGAAAACCCTTGAATGTACAGCAGCAGGGTCTGCTGGTCTGCTCCGCTCAGGCCTGGGTTCTGGTTCCCGGCGGGCCGAGCAATACGGCTTTCATATCTGAAGAGTTGGAGGTTAAGTATGGCAGCGTGAGTTATACATCTCAATTTGGGTCTGGTTTGACGGCACGTGAGGCGTGTCCCTTATCACTGATGTAGACATTCAAATGAACAAACAGTTTGTATCTATGTCTCAATTGTCATGGTGATCGTGAGAATGTAGATAAAAAGAACTACAGGAACTAACAGGAAGTCAAAGATTTAAAGAGACAGAAAGGCACACAGCCACAGTCTCTGTGCCGTCACAGCGTTTCTTGCAGACTTTGTGCTTAATTCTGAGTGTCTGTAGACTGCGTGCATCTCAGTATGTTCCATTAATGGTAGGATGAGAGGAGGGGCCTTCTGCTGACTTTCTCCACCAGTCTTACAGTCTGTTGCATCACTCCAGTGTGTCTGTGTGTTTTGTTATCGTCATAGTTACTAGAGCAGCGATAGCGTGAAGGAAGGAAGGAAGGAAGGAAGGAAGGGTGTGCGTGTGCGTGTGCGTGTGTCAAAAGTAGAGCTTTCTTCCCCGGGGCTTAGAGTTCCCATCAATGAGGTGGACATAAACGCGGATCAGGTCACGGTCTGTTTTACTCCCTTTTGGGGATGTTTATTATCTGGCGGTTAACTCTGTTTTCCAGGTCATCCAAGCAGCTCTTTGTTTTGGTCCTGAGTGATTTTTGCTGGCTGCACGGCACTCGTCACCAGCTAGAGGCTCAGCAAGACAGCCCTGAAGGTTTTTAACGGTCCCTCTGAGCGCATCTACGGAGTTCTATAGCGACTTGACAGAGCCTCCAGTTACTGTAGACCTGGTCTCTCAAAGGCAGGTTTGTTGTGTCTCCAGTTCAAGAACCAGCAGGTTCATGGAGAGCATTTCTTTATCGAGGCCAAGTGTGCCCCTGGTGTCTGTTTTTTTTTTGAGGGAGTATCTAGCAGTCTTTCTAGCTTGTGCTTTGAAGGATTTTGATTTAGAAATAAATAAAACATTTTTTTTAATAAAATCGTTGACTGTAAGCTATTGTCCATTGGTCGGATTTTAATGGGCTAAATTTACAAATAATCACCTCTTTCACCTGAATGTCAAAACCAAGAAGTTAAAAATGTTTTGTTTCTCATGATCATAATGTGTTGTTTGCAGACTGTGGAGCCCATGTCCATAAGTGCTGCAGAGAGAGTTTGTCTGTCTGTACAAAGAGCAAAACAAAGGTAGATCTGACACTTATTTATCAAAAAGCATCTGTGATCTTTCAAGATAATATGCAAAACAGAAAGATTTGTTTAAAGCAGGGGTGTCAAACTCATTTTAGTGAAGGGGCCACATGTTGCCCATTTTGATCTCAAGTGGGCCGGACCAGTAAAATCACAGCATAATAATGCATGAATAACGTCAATTTTTCTCTATGTTTAAATCATTGGTGAAGGTTTTTAGATGATGAACCTTATTTTAAAGTCTTTCAACAATTAACTATAAACATAAAGACCAAAAATTCAGACGTTAGTCCACTGTTCATCTGCCTGGGCTCTCCTCTGCAGATTCCCTCGCTTTGTGACACGTTTGTGACGCCACTTTCATGACGTGATCCATTTTTAACGACTTCCAACACAATAATTTCAGTGCTCACATCAAATCTGACTGTGGATCAATGGATTGCATGTCCGTCTTATAAGCAGAGGTTCGAATCCCAGCTCTGCTAATTTTGGTCTAAAATCTGTTGGACTGGACCCCCTGGCGGGCCGGAGCGGCCTGCGAGACGTATTTTTGACACCACTGGTTTAAAGGAACTCAATTAATGATCAGTATTCATCAGTGTCATGTTGTAGCTTGTAGGTTTTTTTGTAGTTTTTCACATTTCCCCTTTGTTTCTAGCAGCAGTCGCTTGTGCCAGATGCTGTTCCTGGGTCAGCTGTTAACATGAGGAGTAAATGTAAGAGCAAGCTTTATTCCCTCAGTAAACATTGTAAATATGAGTTTATGGTCTCAATCTCTAGTTTTAAGTGTTCTTCAATACAGCACGATGTTCATTTATTGCTTCAAAACTGCAACGTTAAGACAACTACGGCCCCTTCAGTCTGTGGTCAATTCTGAATCTAAATTTCCTTATAATCGATGGCTGGTATAGCAACTCCAAAATGTACACTTTGATGTTCCCATCTAGCTACATCTTCAGCATCATCCGTATCCTCTACATCCTCCTCCTCGTCACGGGAACGCTGGTCCACAGCAACCACTCCTGATGATCAGCTCCCCGTGATTTTCCCATGGAGAAACCCCAGTCTCTTCAACCCGCACAGCAACCTGGCCAAGAGCATCTCCACTAGCAACATAGCTGGGTGAGAAACTTCACACATACATCCCCCATACCAATGTATCTATCTTGAAACAATGCATTGCCCTGACCTTAACTATCACAACCCAATGCCTGATTGTGACACTTACACTTAAATGTGACACTTAACCCAGTGGTTCCCAAACTGTAAAGATAAGGCACTATATAATATGGTTTCATTTAAGATGGTTGAACAATGTTCCAATATCATCAAAGGGGGGCTCGACAGAAAAAGTTTGGGAACCACTGACTTACCCTAACCCAAACTTTGTCCAATGTGAATCTCAAAGCCAAGTCTGAACGCTCAAGCAGGCCTGAAAAATTTCCTCATATTCCAAAATGTCGTCACTCTGCAGGTTAAAAAAGAGATCCTCTCAAGGATTCACACACATAGCTCATCAAAAAAGTTTGCTATTCATTAGGGGTGGGCAAAGTTGAAAAAATGTAAATGATTAATCGCATGTTTTTTCTGCGATTAATCACATTATGCGCCAAATTCAATAATGATGTAAAAACTAATGTATTGCATGCTTTTATTTTAAAGTAATGTTATCAGAACAATATAACAGGCTCTCTGAAGCAACAGCAAGTTAACATACATGCATATATAGTACATGAATCTGTTTTTTTTATCTGAACAGGTACTGTTCAGTAGTAAGGGTCCCTGTTGGGAACAAGCCACTCCTTCTTTTGTCCATGTTCAGTTTGTTGCTTACCTTAAAGATGTATGTTAAAGACCGGTGTTGGGAAAAATAACATTATTTACTCTTTTATCTTTAATATTAATCATTGTGGATGTTATAAATGATCAGTGACTTTTCATTGAATTCTCTCTCATGGCAACGTCTATACACCATCTCCTGATAAAGTCATGGGGCGAGTGTCTTTGTTAGTCTAAACATATAGGCGCCTGTCTTTCTTTCTAGGTTGAGACGAACCTGATTATCTTATGACTGTGAAGAGACCATAAAATGTCATGTGGGCCTTTTGTGCATTGATAAACATATGTATTTAAGATGATACTGTGGACCGGGCTCGGCGCACAGTTTTGGAGATGCAATTTGCTTGTCACATTGTACTTCTGACTCTGTCCCTTCTTCGAAGAATAAATGTTCCTGTTTTTTGTGATTTTACTTCGAGGTGTCGAGTGAATTTTTCTAACAACCGGCAATTGATTCACTTTATGCAAAAGCAATAAGTCCTTTTCATGTTGTTCAGTTCAGTTACTTACTCTTACTCAGTGAGAAAAGTCCAGTCTATGTTG
This sequence comes from Clinocottus analis, assembly GCF_023055335.1. NCBI lineage: Eukaryota > Metazoa > Chordata > Actinopteri > Perciformes > Cottidae > Clinocottus > Clinocottus analis. The sequence goes on along the minus strand of NW_027176220.1, from coordinate 139,683 downwards.
GTTTGAACAAGTGCACTAAAGTCTGGTTGAATGAGATGGACAGGTGAAAGAGGATCTCTCACTGATCAGCAGCGGCTTTGCGCATGCGCAATTAATTTTCAATCTGGACGCAGAGCCTGCAGAGGCTCCAAGTTTTCAAATGTAAAAGCAGTGTCTTTGTATTGCATTCATGGCGTGCATCTTATTTATTTATTTTTCATTTTTGATTGACCTCCTGTGGGCTGGACTGGGAGAGCCGTAAGACGCCGAATGCAGTTAAAATGCAGTGAACGCATGGTCAAATAGTCAACGCTGTTAAACGATTGAAATTTGCCCAGCACTATTATTTATGTATGATGGTAAACAAATCTCACACTATGCTGTCATGATAATTATATGAACGGTTGTGTTGTATTAGATTACTTAGGTGTGCTTATAACAGCCATCCTATATACCAGTCATCTTGTGACTTCCTTTAGGTCCCTACAAAGAACACATTTCTTTATGTTTTGCTCCCAGTCTGTTTTTAATATATATTTTCCCTCTGTGTTCTTTGTAGTGACTTGAATAAAGTTACAGGATGACTGGTATACAATATGGCATCAAAACACTGATGATTGTTACTGTTATTTTATTGCCCTGGTATATCTTTATGTTTCCTGTGTTGGTGTGAAGCAGCCGGAAGGGATGCTGTTAAATTAAAGGTTGTGATTGTATTTTGTAGGCAGTGGACCTAATAGAAACTCAATCACCTCATGGTTTTGTTCCCTGCAGGTTGGATGAAGTCTCACTGAAAGGCCTGAAGTTTTTGTCTCAGTCCACCGACTCTCTCCATAAGGGAAGCAAAGTCAATGCCTCGACTGAGTCCCTCACCGATGAAGGTAGCGTTCATCCACACTGTAGGGTGTTTTTGTGTGTCGGACACATTCACTGTATATATTCTGTATATGTAAATGGATGACGTGGCACATTTCCTTTCACTGAAAAAAAATGAAGCCAAAATATTCCAGATGAAAGGCCCATCTTGGGCATTTGCAGCCAGTATGTGTGATCAGGGAGGTGGTGTGTCGAGATCCCGCCCGAACTGCCGCTCCGGGAAGAAACGTTATCTGATACGAACCCACACGGCAGTCCAACAGCTCTGGCTAACTAGTGGAAATGTTGCTAAATTAGTTAGTGACACAGTCAGTGACGGTATGAAACAGTTACAGTGATGGAGTATTAAAGTTACATCATCTCTCATCGTTCCTACTCTACTTATAGTCCATGACCCGGTAACTAAAGCTGTCAATCGTGATGCCACGCCCCCTTTTTATTGCTTAAAATGTTTTATTATAACCATTACTTATTAAACCACGTTATCAAAAAAGAAATCCTTAAATGACAAAAAAATCTTAGGAAAAACATTATTTGATATGTACTTTTATTTATTTTTTTTACCCATGTACTGTCCGTTAACACGGACAGGGCGAGGTTTGTGACCTGTACTGCAGCCAGTCACCAGGGGGCGAGCTGTTCAGGTCACCTTTTTATATATGAGCTGATCAACAGAAGGTTCTGTCTATGACGTTGACTCAGATTCCTGCATGTGCCCTTTTAACCATTAGGTACGGAGATGATGGACAGTCAGCTAATGGGAGAGTTTGAGTGTGACACGAGAGATCTGGAAGCCGATTCATGGAGTGGCACAGTGGACAAGAAGTTCTTGAAAACGTTGAAAAAAGACGAAATCAAGAAACAAGATGTCATCTACGGTAAAGACAAAAGTGTTGCTACTCATTTTGGCAGGGAGATGAAGTTTATGTGTGAAGACGATAAGATAAGAGTCCCTTCTCTCCACAGAGTTGTACCAGACAGAGTTCCACCATGTGAGGACGCTAAAGATCATGTCTGAAGTTTACTACAAAGGTCTTCAGAAGGAGCTGCAGCTCGACACTCAGACTCTGGACAAGGTGACGCATGTGCTCAAAAGCACTTTCACCTGCACATGCACACCGGAATAATTAATAAGCAAATTATCACTAAGCTACACACATTAACAGCAAGTCCAATCATATTTTATTCTCTAGATTTTCCCAGTTTTGGATGACATGTTGGACACGCACACACATTTCCTCACCCTGCTCTTGGAGAGAAAGAGAGCTTCAGCAGCCGAGGGACAAAACAACAACGGCTTCCTCATCTTCAGCATTGGGGACGTCCTGCTCAACCAGGTGAGCTGGGAAAAAAGAGGCTGCAGAGACCAACGCATGCGCTGCTCTGAATATAGCATCTGATAGTTGGACAGAGTCTTTAACCAGAGTCTTTAACCAGACTCTTCTATGTTCATTCTTCTTCAAACACATGAGACATACGAGTTTTGAAATCAAAACTTGTATGTCTCATGTGTTCAGATGGTTACTAAAAGCTCAATGTGAAGCTTTGCTACGAGACAAAGCACAACCCTTATGAGCAAAAATATCAACTCACATTCCAAATGAAGGAACAGAATCTAAGAGCCAATATGATCAGAAACCAATAATATCAACAGAGACTATAGAGCTGAAACAAGTGGTTTTAATAACATATATAGTGCCTCCCACATTTTACATGAGTACTTGATTTAAGGAAAACCTTTCAGTTTTTTTTCCATTGTTAAATACCGCTCTTATTGTAATTGAAATCAGAGAATAATATTTATTTTATATTAGAGTGTTTATAATTCATCCAGTTAAATTTGAAAACTGTTAATACATGTTGTTGAGATATTATTTTTTTATTTGATTTGACAGTCAGTTGTTTACTTCATACAGATGTTGAAAGAACTGCTGGCTACTTCAATACACATCATATACCAATACTAAATCACATCATATACTGATACTAAATCATAGCGCAAGTTGGACCTTATTGTGATGCTCTGGACATTTGCATGAGGACATATTCTAAAACTGGATCTTGTTGAACATTAGTTGAATACCCCTGATGTATGAGATTGTAGGAGAGAGGAGACAAACTCTTTCATACAATCTGCAATAATGTGTGCGGAAACACCAATCCAAGTCAAATCTTAACTCGGCATGATATACTAATTGTATCATTTTCAAAGCAGGTAAATTTGCACACAATTATGAAATATTATAAAAATAATAATAATACGCCTTAGCTGTTGCCAGCCACTGAATAAGAGACATTTCTGAAAGTGTCATACAGCAGTGATACTTAATTCGACCATTTTCTAATTTATTATGAATATAATTATAATAATAATAACTATGAATGTAATTAAGGTGCCAGAGTGCATAAATACAGGAAAATATCTGCTTTATCTGTTATATGGGCCTTGTGTCAATCCTCGTACCACATTAAATTAGTTAATAAATGATTTAAGTAAGATAAAATCTGATCTGGCCATTTCCTTCAATGGGTGCCTTCAAAGAAGTTTAAATAGAACTGCAAATGGTAAACATCTAGTGTTTTTAAATCCAGTTTTCAGGCTGCAGTGCTGATCGCATGAAGAAGGTTTACGGGAAGTTCTGCAGTCGTCACAACGAAGCCGTCAACCTCTACAAAGACCTGCACGCCAAGGACAAGCGCTTCCAGGCTTTCATCAAGGTTGGCATTCGCTCGTCTGAAGTTGCGCATTTTTCCTCTGCATGGGATTAGATTGTGAAGTTGACTGTGTGTGTGTGTGTGTGTGTTTGTGTTTGTGTTTGTGCAGAGAACAATGAGCAGCAGCATCGTGCGGAGACTCAGTATCCCAGAGTGCATTCTGTTGGTCACTCAGAGGATCACCAAATATCCCGTTCTCATCCAGAGGATACTGCAGCACACGAAAGGTAAGGACAAAGGACTCGCCACAAGTCCCTCAAAGACACCGTGTTCGGTACATGTTGAATATGCCTCATGCGGTTCTTCTCCCCTCTCACAGACTCCGATCAAGACCACAGCTGTGTCTGCGAAGGTCTGCGCTGTGTGAAGGAGCTGATCACGGCTGTGGACAGCAAAGTCAACGAGCAGGAGAAGAAGCAGAAGCTGAGAGAGGTCTACAGGTACATGAGTCCGACTGGAGACTACACACTGTACGCATCAGATCCTAGATCAGCAGTTAAGCTCCCCAGGGCTGTTCAGATTGTGATGGTAAAATGCACAGAACTAATATGCAGTTTTCTGACATACATCCCATGGGTCCAGCAGTATGAGAGATAAGACATGGACAGACACAGAGATGCACCCAAATACATGATCTCTTGGCGGAAATAATGAACACATGAGAATAAATATACATTGAGCCACACTTCTCTGTATACAATAGCCATCTCATGCTTCCCTATTTTCTCCTCTCTGGAGAAAGAAAGATTCCAGATTCCAGAAGCAGCAGGATCAGCTGGAACCTTATTCTCAGTGCTTTGTGTTTTTTTACCAATGTACTTGTTTGTCGCAGTGTGCGGACTAGGGATGGGCATTCGATGCAATTGTCTTAATCGATCGTCGGGAGAATTAACGATCGATTTTCGATGAATCATTAACAAAAGGGGCGTGGCTTAAGCCCCGTTACCTCGGGTGACCAGACGTCCTCTTTTTCCCGGACATGTCCTCTTTTCAAGACCTAAAAAATGCGTCCGGTAGGGATTCAAAAAACGTCCGGAATTTGCCTCGTTGGATATTTGTGTCTCTCTGGGTCTTTCACAAACTAGTTATTAGGCCCTTAGAAGTTTTGGAAACAGTATGTTATGTTTCACCTTCAGCTCTGACTGTAGAGAGGAACTGTCATTGGTCGACCGATCTCAGGGTTGCTAGATGCACGATAATTATCCTCCAAACACAACGATTTTGAGACTTTGGTACAATACTACACCGTTACCAATCTGGCAACACTGAGCACCTTGTCACCTCCACTCGGGACGAATATCCTGTTACGCTCTGAAGAAACTAGTTCGGCATAAAACATCGCCGCATCAATAATTGACTGAAATTTCAGCGACAAACTTCTTTTTGGCAGCTTAGCACGACTCGTTCTTTTTTATGAGCTAAAGTTCGCCTAGATGCACGACTGTGGAGCGGGATAGAACGATAACGGGATTCACCTTACCTAAACTGATCCGGCTACATTACTGTAAAACAGTTTTCATTTCCGTTATTGACCATGGGATATCAACAACTATTTCTGAATTATACTTGTTGTGGAAATACCACAAATATCGGAACATCAAGCGCCCTGTGTCGGGGTTCATAAAATCATCCGTAGTCGCACACCTCCTCCAGGACGAGTGTCTGAATGAAGCCGCTTCCAGTGCTCATTCAGGCGGACCAGAAGCCAGTTGAATTCCGCTATGACAGGACGGCGGAGACGGCGAACATTTCAACTCTGGCGAAAAAGCGAAAAGGCAAATATTGGCAACACTTTTTCGTGTCATTCCGCCCGGTCGCAACCATTCGTGTCTGTGCATTGACTTTACATGTAATCTACTCGTGCGAATATTTCGCAACGTAAACACACCATCACACTTCGCAACACAACATGCATTAGTTTTATCGATGAAAACATGTCACCGACGAAATTCTTAACGATCCATTAATTGATCGTCGATTAATTATGCCCATCCCTAGTGCGGACGAAAAGGCTCAAAGTGGAGTGTGTTTTCTGTGATCTTCCAGTCGCACCGACAGCAAGTCCATCATGAGGATGAAGAGTGGCCAGATGTTTGCTAAAGAGGACCTGATCAGAGGGAGGAGGCTGCTGCACGACGGAGCGCTGCAGCTGAAGAACTCCACCGGACGCCTCAAAGGTACGCGGCTTATATTGCTTTGCTCTGCAGATTCGACTCAAACGGAACACAGAATGTTACAAAAATCTTTTGTGTTGCAGATGTCCAGGCCATGCTCCTGTCGGACGTGTTGATCTTTCTCCAGGAAAAAGACCAAAAATATGTCTTTGCCTCATTGGTATGTAGTTGCAGTGCTCTTGTTTATATATATATATATATATATATATATATATATATATATATATATATATTCTTATAAAGATTTAGTCTGACCTGGAACTCTTTGTCCTCAGGACCAGCGCTCTACAGTCATCTCTTTGCAGAACCTGATAGTCAGAGAAGTGGCCAATGAAGAGCGAGGTCAGGCTTCCTCTTCTTTGCACTGTATACGTCCACGGACGAGCCTGTGATTGTGTTGATGTGAACCGGTGCATTTGGGTTGAAATGAAAGAGTGAGTTAGTGCGGTGTCTCCCTGCAGGTCTCTTCCTGATCACGGCTGGTATAGAGAGACCAGAGATGGTGGAGGTGTTAGCCAGCAGCAAGGAGGAGCGCAACACTTGGAGGGCTATCATCCAGGACGCCATGCACTGCATGTGAGGATACAGCACACTTATGGTTACTGTACCAAACTGAGTCAGAGCTCCAGTCAGTACTTAAGTTTCAATGTAAACGACAGGGTCAAAACGCTGTTCTCTTGGGATGAAAGCCCACTCACTGGACATAAGAGGACAATGAAACTTTTTATTCATAGGTTTAAGTTATCCATAAGACTATTGTTACCACGTATAGTGAAATCTTTACTTAATTCACATTTTGACTTAATTCCAGAAACGCAAAATCCCCCTTATGCCTGGCTCTAATACTAATATTAGTACAGGTTAGTGGGGGTTGTGGAATAGCAGCATGAATTGTCTGTGATATAATAAGAAGGGGAGAGTACTCTTTTTACCTTTTTGTTTAAACCAGGGGTCAGCAACCTTTCCTATCCAAAGAGCTATTTTGCCCATTTTTCCACAAAAATAAATGTGTTTGGAGCCGCAAAAGCTATTTTTAGAATGATATTACATTTCATTTAGCTGACACTATTATCCAAAGCGACTTACAATAAGTTTGATATCACAGCTTATAAAGTTGTATATATAGCCATATTATATGTACAAAAACTTTAGTTTGTTGTATTTATGAAATTATAGAGCAAGAATAAAGACAATTCTCTACATTGCTATTTTAACTGTTATAACTATCAAACTCAATTGTGTTGGCTAGGCTAGAGCACCGCAACGGAGGTCGGATCTGTCTTGGACGCTTCACTGTCTCATGAGCTGCAGAACCAACATCAGTAGTAGTTCAGTTTGGAGACTTGATCCACTTCCTGAAAGTATATTTATTTTGCTCAGTTTGCTGCAGCAGTTGAGAAATTTCTCTTCTCTGCTCATCTGCAGCTTGATACTGTTCAGCAGATGATGTGTGTTTGTTCTATAATAGTCTTTCAACATTAGATGTTTTGTTTGCTAATTTCTCGCCACTTATTAAACAGACAAGTGCGACAGCAGTGAAAGCAAATGAATACGTCCGCGGAGAATTAACCGCTCTGCATTTCTCCGTGACTTTTTTTATTCATCTGTTGATAGTTTACTGAGGGCGGGGCTCCGTGAATCATGAGTAGCCACCTGCAGCGGAAGCTGCTTGACAGCGACAACAAGGTGTGATGCACATTTTAGTAAAATAAACTTTAAACTTTATATGTTATTTTCAGTGACCCAATATCACCTCAAACTCCAAGATAAAGGGGATTTTCCTTTGAAAGATTGTCCACTTGAAAAAAAAGTCATTTTTTTCTTCTTCCAAAGCCTCAGGGGAGCCGCAACAGAGGTGCGAAAGAGCCGCATGCGGTTCTGGAGCCGCAGATTGCCGACCCTTGGTTTAAACAAAACGTGTCAGACATGTGTTCCAGCATAACTCTAAAATGTTTTGTTTGAACAAAAAGTAAAAAACCTTTGAATTCTCTCCCCTTCTTCTTATATCACAGACAATTCATGCTGCTATCTATTCTGCTGTTTCGTCTGGATGGATGAAATGATGATTGCATTTCAGACCTCGCAGCTCAAGTTACTTTTATTTATAAAGTTGAATATCACAAATCACAAAGTAGTGGGTTGTTGATTTAGGAACGCTTTCTTATTGGTTGTTTGTTTTACCATCACATGTGTCAACAACAAAAGAACAACTCCCGCTGTTTCCAACCTATTCAGGACCTGTGGGTCCTGAATAGATTGGAATAGGTTGGACCTAAGCTTCACCCACATAAAGCAATCAGGTCGCGCTACAAAGTGAATTCACTTAATTAATCAGAAACCACAATCATCACATAATGCCACTGACAAGATAAGCAGGAAAACATATATATATGACCACAATAGATCACAAATGCACAAAGACCTAATGTAGAAAAGCCACCACACCAACTCAAAATTGGTTGGAGAAGAACCAAGAGAGAAGAAGGGGGAAGAAATGGAATCAGAGAAAAATATGTATGAATCCAAATCTGTCATAAAAAGATACGATCATCCAAATGTAATTGAAGCAATAGGCTCTTCCCAACAGCCAAGTGATACAACACAGGATCAGAGTGCATTAACTGTAAGGTCTTTGATGGAGAGACCAACAAGAAAATGGGTTCCCAGGTCCACTGATCGAGTGAGAAAAAGGTTTTCTGAAAGAACAGAAATGATGAACAACAGTAAGACGGTGACATGTATTGTGTGTTGACAGGGAGAAAGACGAGGATGAGGGAGTCCCCAGTGAGACGGAAGAGGACAGGAGGCAGCAGGAGAACAGAGCAAAGGAGATCCGAGGTACACCCCACACTTCCACTCGCACCCAAAATATTATATTCTATTGCTCAATGTGCATCACTCATCCATTCTTTTGTTTTTTCATTCTAGAGCTTCTGCGACAGAAGGACAAGCAGATCCTCTCTTTATTGGAGGAGAAGGTCCACATCTTCAGGGACTTGGGTAACTGTAGTCCCGCTCCCGACGACACAAACCCACCAGTCAGGGAGCGGATGTTGTTTATGGCCACACCTGAGGACGTCACAAGGGGAGACCCAATCATAAAGGACGCCCTAAAAGAAGGTGAGCAAGGCTAACGAGGGTCCCGTCTCGTGATGGAACATTTGTGAAAACTATGTGGTCGATGTCCCCCCGTGTCTCTTTAGTGGAGACCCTGCACGGTTTAGTCAGCAGCGGCATCGGTGGAGCAGGCTGCAGCGCTCCAGTTGGCCTGACAGGGGGCAGCGTGGGACCGGTCTGTCTGCCCAGGAGAGCGGAGACATTCGGAGGCTTCGACAGTCATCAGATGAACAGCAGCAAGAGTGAGACACACAACACACTTCAATTCAATTCAGTTGATTTTGTATAGCCCAAAATCACGAATACAAGATTTGCCTCGGAGGGCTTTACAATCTGTACACATAACATCCTGTCCCAGAACCTCACATCGGATCAGGAAAAACTCCCTCAAATAAAGATAGTAAAAACCCTTTCACAGGGAAAAAAGGGAAGAAACCTGAGAGAGAGCAACAGAGGAGGATCCCTCTCCAAGGATGGACAGAAGCAATAGATGTCATGTGACCAGAATGAGCAACGTAACGGAGTTGCAGCAAATTACATAAATATAACAAAAATATTCATATAATGAGCGGTAGGCATGGACCACGCTAATACAGCTAATACAGGAGTAATATGATCTCTCTTTCTATTCCTCGTTAGTACATGAGCTGCAGCGTTTTGTATCAACTGGAGAGACCCAAGGGCCTTACCAGAGCAGCCTGATAAGGAGTTACAGTAATCTAGTCTTAAAGTAACAAATGCATGAATTAAAGTTTCTGCATCATTTTGAGACAGAATATACCTGATTTTTTAAATATTACGTAGGTGAAAAAAGGCAATTCTTGAAATTTGTTTTATATGTGGACTTATATGTGGACTAAAGGACAAGTCCTGGTCAAATAAAACTCCAAGATTCCTACAATGGTGGTGGATGCCAAAGCAATACCTTCCAGAGAAACTACATCATTAGATAATTGATTTCTGAGGTGTTCTGGGCCGAGTAAAATAACTTTGGTCTTATCAGAGTTCAGCAGCAGAAAGTTACAGATCATCCAGATCTTTATGTCTTTAAGACGCGCATGAAGTTTAGCGACCTGATGGATTTCATCTGGCTTAATCGATAGATATAATTGAGTATCATCGGCAAAGCAGTGAAAATTTATTGAATGTTTTCTAATAATATTCCCTCAGGCAGTGGTTCTCAACTGGTCTGGCTCCGGGACCTACCATCACCCTGAATAACAAGCCGCGACCCAAATCGAGGAACATTCTCAACATCTCCAATGTATTTAATGAAAAGATGGTGCAGTTTGAACCTGAGATAGTATGGAGACAGTAGTGTTACATGCTGGTTGTGTGATTGTGTGTGTGTAGAGGTGTTGAAGGTGCATAACACAAACATAAGTAACAGAACCTAAACTAACTCTGCAGCCCAGGTGCATAATAGTCACATGGGAATAAAAAACAATATCAGTATACTCCTTTTAAGGGATTTACATTTTGGTACCATGCTGTTGAATCACGCTCAAAAACGTCTTTGTCTGTGATCGAGTGACGCAACGTCCCCTTGGTATCAGGCCGCACAGAAAGAGAGAAAAAAGAAACAAAAAAACCAAGGCCGGCTTTATTTTGAAAAATGAGCGGATTCTTCCGTCTGTTCGTCTGAGCCTCTTACTCTTGACACATGTCAGAGGCTACGTGATAACAGTGCCCCAAAAATGAAACTTAAATGTACGTTTCAAGTCTGCCGGAGTGCCGGTGTCTGGATTAAAATTAAGGCAGAATGTCCTAAAATCGCCAAAAAGCTCTGAAAACCTGCAAGAAACATCCAAACTAGCAGTGTGAATACAGATCGCGATCAGTAGTGTTGCATGCTGGGTATGGAAACCATGAGTGTGAACACAGATCGCGAGGAATAGTATAAAAGTAAGTCAGTGATTTCTGAACTTTAAGTTCTAGAGTCAATTTAACGTGTTCTGTGGAACACAGAATGTAGTCTGGGCCGGCAATGTCAGAGGGACGGCCGGCTGAAAAGATGGCGGGCGGGATGACCTAGCGAAAAAAATGACACTGCTCTGCATAAAAGTCCCTTCCAAACAAATCCAAAGGATTTAAAAAAAAAAAAAAAAGAAATTATTAAAATTTCCAATTTTTTTTTTTTTTCCAAGCGAAGTCCCGTGACCCATTAAAAACAGGTCCACAACCCATAATGGGTCGCAACCCACCAGTTGAGAACAACTGCCCTAGGGGAAGCATATATAACCTGACACTTTTGGTCAGCAGTTGCGTAAATGCCGTTTCATGTTGTTTATCCCACATGTCAGCTGCTGTGACAAAAAACACCTGATTCACTTCTCAGCTCCTCTTTTCTTCTCCGTCCCCAGATGGAGAGAAGGAAGAGGGGGATGAATCACTAGACCTCCGCAGGACTGAGTCAGACAGCGTGTTGAAGAAGGTGTGTGTGTGTGTGTTGTCTATATTTGCGTCTCCACAATACATTATTTATGGAGGCATTTGGTTCCAAGATTGAATCTTGGTGTCACTAAGTGCACCCAATGAACAAAGGAGAAAATGGATTCCGAGCCAGCGGTTAATCCTTGCAGTTCTCATCAGCAAAATATCTGATTAACTGTGTAACCTTACTGTCTTACTATGCAAACAAAGTAAGTCGTATTCATGACGTGTGCACACCACCGTGCAATTTTGTGCCACTAGAAATAAAAACAATAGAGAGGAAAATAGACAGAAAGTAGACCAGAACCGGACGACCTGAGGGGTCGGGATGGTACATAAGGAAGCAGCAGATCAAAAACATACTCAGGCCCTAAACCATTCAGTGCTTTATAAACCAGCAGCAGGATTTTAAAGTCAGTTCTTTGTTTGACAAGCCAGTACAAAGACTTCAGAGCTGGAGTGATGTGATCCACTTTCCTGGTTTTAGTGAGAACTCGAGCTGCAGCATTCTGTATCAGCTGCAGCTTTCTGATTGACTTTTTACAGAGGCCTGTGAACACACCGTTACAGTAGTCAAGTCTACTGAAGATAAATGCATGGATAAGTTTTTCAAAATCCTGTTGAGACATAAGTCCTCTAACCCTTAATATATTCTTCTGTCTTGATATGGCTATTCAGGTTGAGGTCTGAATCCATAACTACATCTAGATTTCTGGCTTGGTGTGAGGTTTGTTAACATCAGTGATTGAAGCCGAGCGCTGACTTTCAATCTTTCATCCTTGGGATCAAAAACAATAACTTCTGTTTTATCTGGCACATAAAAAAAAAGAAATCAACATCTGGTTGTGCCAGAAAATTCTGGCACATCCAGGTGTTGATTTCTTCAATGCATTTAGCCAGCCTTTGTATGGGATTATCATCCCCTGGTGATATAGTTATGTAGATTTGTGTGTCATCTGCATAATTATGATAACACTTTGTTGTTTTTCATAATCTGAAGCATATAGATGTTGAACAGAAGAGGCCCGAGTATTGAGCCTTGTGGAACACATGTCATACTTGTCAGCTCAATTAGCTACCAACACAAAGTATTGTCGGTCCTTTTAGTAGGATTCGAACCAGTTAAGTGCTGCGCCAGAAAGTCCTACCCATACTTTCAGTCTGTCTCGTAGTAGTATGCCATTAACCGTGTCAAATGCAGCACTGAGATCCAGTCTAAGACTGCCACTGTCTGTGTTTATGTGGATATCGTTGAAAACCTTAACAAGAACAGTTTCAGTACTGTGGTGCTGACAAAAGCCGGACTGTAAGACATCAAAACTGTTATTTTCAGCCAAGAAGTTGTTCAGCTGTTGAAAAACCCCTTTTTCTATTATTTTACTTAGAAATGTGCTGTGAATATGAATTGTGTGTGTGTGTGTGTGTGTGTGTGTGTGTGTGTGTGTGTGTGTGTGTGTGTGTGTGTGTGTGTGTGTGTGTGTGTGTGTGTGTGTGTGTGTGTGTGTGTGTGTGTGTGTGTGTGTGTGTCCTCAGGGAGCCACTGCCAGCCTTCAAATGTTGCTGAAGAGAAACAATGAGGTAAGAGTGTAGACTTTTTGTTTCCATCCTGCCGCACCCTTCTGGTCTGTTCCCGCCACTCACTGTAGGTTGGGCGGCTGGACCCAACCTACAGGTTGGGTTTTAAAGTACACACAGAGGAGGGGGGCGGAAGATGGCGGAGTGAACGGTCACGTAGTTTAGAGCTCTCTCAACTCGGCGACGATAAACCCTGAAAAAACATAATTTAAATAAATAAATTGTTTTTTTAATATGGAAGGGAATAAATAAAAAGGTCGGATATACAAAGAAAACCAAGTCAGAGGTGAAAGAAAAGGAAGAAAATGGAATCAAAAGACGACAATGAAGTGCGGAACGTGGCAGGAGCAGCGCCAGCTAACTTAAATCAGCTGAATGACTTGCTAACACCCATAAGCAAACAACTGGACTAAGTGAAAAATTAAGTTAAAGAAGTCAAACAAGGGATAAGCGATGTGAGGAGAGAGGTCATGGAAGAGTTTGACAGGATCCAGAGAGAAAATGAAAGTAAATTTGAAGGGATTAATGCTGACTTGAAGACGCAGCGTGACAACATGGAGGAAGCCCAAACGCGCATAGCTGAGCTGGAGGAATGGCAGGCAGGAGCAAAGAGTGAGATGCTAACTATGACGGCCCTGACCCAAAGGATAAAGGAAAAAATGATGGCCCTCGAGGGGATGTCGAGGAGGAATAACATATGCATTTTTGGCGTACTGGAGGGCACGGAGGAGAATTCGACAGGCAAGTTCCTGGAACGATTCTTAACCACCGAACTCAAATTGCCTAAAGACATTCCACTCCAGATACAGAGAGCACACAGGGCGCTGGCGCAGAAGCAACCTCCGAACTTTGTAGTTAACTTCCTACAATTCGAGACCAAAGAAATGGTGCTTATCCATGCGTGGAAGAAGAAGATTCACGTGGGGGAGAAGAGGATCTTTTTCGACTATGATTATGCAACGGAAGTGGTTCAGAAGAGAAAGACATATGGGGCCATAAAGAAAATACTGAAGGAAGAAAAGATACGCTTCCAGACCCCGTTGGCGAAGATGCGCATTCACTGGCCAAGCGGAGTCAAGACCTACGACAGCGCAGAGGACGTGGCGAGAGACATAGAGGAGAGAGGATACGATGCGGGGCTCACGGGAGGAAGCAACGCGGCCGCAGAGAGGGAAAAGATACAAGACCGGGCAGAATGGCAACAGATGACCCGAAGCAAGACGGGGAGGGCGGCGGCGGCGGCTGCTGCCAGAAGAAGTTGAAGGGCTTTCAACGAGGGAAATGAGTCTGGCGCGCTGACCTGAAGGGATGTTTTAAGGGACACGGAACCCAGCCGGTCGGCATAGGAGGCATGTCAACGGACCTCTGCTAAATACAATGTAACTGATGCCGAGTGAGAGAGACTGAAACGACAGAGTTGGACATATCTAGACAGAAAGGAACCCTACAGAATGGGTTTGATTTCGGTTCTAGGGAGGGGCCCTTTCTGAGAGGAAGGATTCCCCCTCAGCCTACCAACGGGACTTGGGGGAGACGACTTCCCCCCTTTTGGAAGAAGGTCGTATTTTGTTTTATTGATTATTATAATTTAATGTTATGTTTTATTGCACGTTATGCAATGGTAAATGTTCCTTGTTTACTCAACCTACTGTTATTCAGGCCGCTTAATAGGGTTATTGACTTAGGACTAGATGGGTACAACTGTTAGACTGGTGTCACTTAATGTCAACGGATTGAATACCCCCAAAAAGAGAGACTAAGTTATGTCAAAGTTATTCAGGCCGCTTAATAGGGTTATTGACTTAGGACTAGATGGGTACGACTGTTAGACTGGTGTCACTTAATGTCAATGGATTGAATACCCCCAAAAAGAGAGACTAAGTTATGTCAAAGTTAAAAAAAGGATGGAGCCTAAATTATATATCTGCAGGGGACTCACCTTAACAAAGTAGAGCACGACAAGCTTAAGAGATACGGTTATAGAAATCTGTACAGTAGTTCCTTTAAGGGAGGTCCCAAAAGGGGCGTGACGATTATGATATCAAATCAGATACAATTCGAATACGAAAAAGAGATAAGCGTTAGGGAGGGAAGATATATTATTGTGAAAGGGAAGCTCGACAATGTGAAGGTTACTCTGGTGAATGTGTATGCGCCCCCTGACTGTGATAAACATTTTTTTAGATTACTATTCGATGTTATCGCAACGGAAACACAAGGGATTCTAATTTGTGGGGGGGATTTGAATGTAGTTTTAAATTATAACATGGACACAACAAGCCGCAAAAAATCCAAAATCCAAATATCGAAATACGTAGATGCATTATTGGAGGAGATAGGATTGGTCGATTTATGAAGGCATCTGCACCCGCTAGAGAAGGATTTTACACACTATTCGGCGGTGCATAAAGTACATTCTAGAATAGATTATTTGTTTGTGGATCCAGGAAATGTTCACATGGTGAAAGATTGTCACATACGGTGTGCAGATGTGTCTGATCATAACTCTTTGTGCCTTGACATCGGCATCGGTAACCGAAGAAGAATAACTAATTGGAGATTGAATGTGGGCCTATTGAATAATGAACAAAGGAAGGACAAGTTCAAATTGGAAATACAGAACTATGTTACGGTGAACGACAATGGGATGGTGGAGCCAACGATGGTTTGGGACGTCTTGAAGGTAGTTATGAGAGGTAGATTAATATCGGAATCGACTTGCGCAAAAAAAAATGAAATTAGTAATGTATATGAAAAATATAAAAAAACTGAGGAAATTGGAAAGAGATTACCAGAATTCGGCAGACATGGACACACAAAATAAAATTAAACTCATAAAACTAGAGATAGATAAACATCTAACAGAGGAGATGGAACGGAAGATTCTGTTCTTTAAACAAAATTATTATGAGATAGGGCCGAGAGAGCCTAAATTATTAGCCAGACGGACTCGTAAGCAACTCGCGACGAGTCAAATCCATAAAATTAGGGACCCCCTTACGAACCAATTAATAACAGAGATTAAGTCATTTTTAAACACACTAGACCTACCAAAGATAGGACAGACACAGAATGATACCCTAACAAGGAATATTTCAATAGAGGAGCTAGTGGAGGCAATAAATAGATTAAAAAATGGGAAATCTCCGGGGAGTGATGGATACCCGGCGGAATGGTATAAAACATTCAAAGACGAACTGTCTCCGCTGTTAGTCAAATCGTTTAATTGGATATTACAAAAAGGCAAATTGCCACCAACATGGACAGAAGCAGTAATAACGGTCATACCTAAACCGGGAAAAGATAGAGAATTATGCGGAAATAAGAGACCAATATCATTACTAAATGTGGATTACAAGGTATATACATTGATTATTGCAAGACGATTACACGATTTTACATGGGATTTGATTGACGAGGACCAAACAGGATTTGTGAGCGGGCGACAGCTGCACGATAACATCATCCTCTGACTTTACACATTATAGATCAAGTAAACAAACAGAAAAGAGACACGATTCTGGTTAGCGTGGATGCCGAAAAGGCGTTTGATAGGGTAAATTGGACTTTCCTATTCACAGTGTTAGAGAAGTTTGGATTCAATGATAAATCAATACAGATTATTCAGACTCTATATCAACAACCTACAGCTCGAATCAAAATAAATGGAAGCCTATCTAACAAATCCGAACTCCAGAGATCAACCAGATAAGGATGCTGTTTGTCACCAACCCTGTTCGCCTACTTTATTGAACCACTAACCCTAACCCTAACCCAACTCAAGTGCTCACTATCAATTATACACCAACAAAGGAGATCAGGGAAAAATACAATTTAAATTGGAATCTAAAGAAAATGAACTATTTAGGGGTAGAGGTGACTAGGAACCTATCAGGACTATATAGGGCAAATTATGATCAAATTAATCGAGAATTATTAAAAGATATACATAGATGGACCACCCTAACGTTGGATTTTAGCTCAAGGATTGAATTAATAAGTATGAATGTATTACCCAGACTTTTGTATTTGTTCCAAGCATTACCAATAGAGATACCTCAAACACAATTCATAGCATGGGACAGGATGATATCCAGATTCATTTGTCAGGGAAAGAGGCCAAGAGTGAGATTCAGAACTCTGCAGCTATAGAGGGAAAAGGGAGGCCTGAGTCTGCCGAACCTAAAAGAATACTTCCACGCGGCTCAGCTAAGATATGTGCATAGTTGGTGTAAACTGAATTATGAAGCAAAATGGAAAGAAATGGAAAAATCATTTGGAACCTGTCCGATACAGAGTAAAATCGGAGATAAGGAAACATTTAAGAAGGTTAAAAATCAAATGGATTCGATCACAAAATTTACCTTGGAATTATGGTTCAAATTACTTAGACATAATAAGGCGGAGAAGAACGCAAATTTATTGAAATGGGTGACTTTTGATAGCAGTTTTAAACCAGCTGAGCACGGTGGGGATTCAGAAGGTGGGCAGAGAATGACATTACGGCATGGTGCACACTGGTGGACAAAGGGAGGATAAGGAGTTTTCAAGACTTGAAAACAAAATATGACCTGAATTGGTGGGAATTCTACAAATACTTACAGATACGGGATTATTATGGGAAACGGATTGAACAGGAGCTCTCTCCTGTTCAATCCGTGAACAAGGTGGTATAAGTAATGATTGATGCATATAAAGGGAACCCGGTTAGGACTATAACTACATTATAAAAGGCATTGGTGGATGACAAAAACACAACAGGGTATATAAAAGAAAAATGGGAAAGAGAATTTGACATGGAAATATCTGAAGATGAAAGGGATAAGATGTGGGAAAAACATAAGACAACAACCTGTTCGCGAGCCTGGAGAGAGTTTTCCTGGAAAAATCTCATACGTTTTTTTATCACACCTAAAATATCAAATTGTTACTCTGAAACAAGAAAGTCATGTTGGAGAACTTGTGGGTCATTCGAAGCCAACAATGCACATGTATTCTGGAAATGTCACAAAATAATAGGGTTTTGGGGAATGATCCATAGGATAACACAAGATATCCTGGAATACGAATTTCAAATTAACCATGAACTGATGTATCTGTGTATGTATACAGAGAATGATATACATGATAGGGACTTATATCTATTCAAGATACTCATGGTTGCAGGTAAAAAGGCCATTACAAGAAAATGGGGAACAGAAGATCTACCCACGAAGACACATTGGGTGGACACAGTGGGGGAAATAAACATTATGGAAAGACTGACACACAGACTACAACTGACAGGATCACGGATGGACAGTAAATGGAAGAAGTGGACTCTATGGCAGTTGACACAGACTTGATATGACAGCAGGTTTTTCTTTTTTCTTTTTGTTTTATTATTGTTGTCAATGTTGTTGATGACTTGTATTGGTGTACTTATTGTTGAATAAAATGGTAAAAAAAAAAAAAAAAAGTACACACAGAAACTTTGGCACCACTAACAGCAGCGAGATTATGGTTTCCACAGTTAGGAACCAACAAAAGGGAATAACTGTATTCATGAGATTAGTTCAAACTAATGTTATCTTACTATCGAGCTAGCTAGCTACCAAACATGATGTGACGTTCGCGTTGCACGCTGCAATAGTTCCCCTCTGAAGGCTTTTTACCCCAAATTACTGAATTTACCCAAAGATTTGTTTTTGTTTTGTCTCTTCTCCTTTTTATCCTTAAAAATGTGATATTCTTCCTTAGTTTAATTTTGATCTGTCCTCAGTCGTAATCTGAATCCTGCCTTTTGTGACTTTGTTCCACTGTGTTTGATGACAAATACCCAACGAGCATGTCAAATACCCAGCGAGCATTAATATAATGTCGGAATGAAAGTTGAACAAATTTGCTGGCATCATTGTGCGGAACCCAACTCTTCCTGTTTTTTTTATCGTTTACAAACTTGCTGGGATTTAAAATAAAATACAATAATCTGTCATTGCTGAAACCTCAATGTAATTTAACGCTGTGGGACTCCAGCAGGTGCAGCACAGTGTGACACATCTCCATGACCTGCTGATTTCACTGCAGGTACCAGAGACACACCTCCAGTAATAAAGATACCACACACACACACACCCTCTCACACACACACACACACACACACACACACACACACACACACACACACACAGGCCACATTTACACTTTACCTTCATTTTAATGCCTCTTCTCCTGCCTCTTAAGGCCGTGGTGGTCCAGCAGGACTCGTACATTGAGGACCAGCGGCAGACGCTGAGCGAGCGGCTCACCGCCAATTCCTCCAGACACTCGTCATCCTCCTCGCTCTCGTCCTCCTCCTCATCCCGCCCCTCCTCCCTAATCGAGCAGGAGAAACACAGGAGTCTGGAGAGACAGCGGCAGGAGGCGGCCACTCTGCAGGTTCACTTTCACCGCCGCTTCCTCCTTTCACAACGAACTATGGTGCCGCTCGAGCCCGGTCCGTTCCACTTGTTTGATTATATTAATTTATAGCAGTGCTTGTGTTCTCTTGTGGTTGGTTGCAGAAACAGCAGGCCGCACACCAGGAGGAAAAGAGGAGGAGAGAGAAGACGTGGGAGCTGAAGGAGAAAAGTCTGGCAGAGCGGGAGGAGAGGCTGAAGGCGGACGAGGAGAAGACCAGCAAGAGGCGGCAGGAGGTGACGGAGGAGTGGGACACGCTACAGTGGAGGAAAGAGGAATATCAGATGGAGTTAGAGAGGCTGAGGGAGGCGCAGAAGAGGCTGGAGAGAGACAAGGAGTTCCTGAGGAGGGACACAGAGAGACTGGAAGCCATGAA